>NW_017308145.1:52801-53988 GCF_000935625.1 Nanorana parkeri | reverse complement strand
GTGACTACTACCCTCAAGCCATATGTCAGGCTGATGCTCACCAGCTGTTTTGGAACTACAACTCCCAGCACCCCAGGCTGTCATGTTCACTTCACCATATGTGTTGGTCTCAGGTAACCTTTAACTCGCCAGCTGCTGCAAAGCTACAAGCCCCGGTGTGCTGAGCATGCTGGGAGTTGTAGTTCAGCAGTTCAAGCTGATATCATAGTTACATCACAGCAGCCGGCTGAGACTTGTAGTCCCGCCATACGATTTCCCCCACGCATGTGACAGCAGACAAAGGCTGGTAGGGCCGGTCAATGTTCTCTTTAGAAAAGCACTGCACCATTCCCTGCTACAGAACATGCCGCCTGCAGCAGTACAGCCGAGTGTGAAGCCACACATGAGCAGACCGGTGGAAGATCTGCCGCTGAGATCGCCTAAAGCCGACCACGTGCCATACAATGGGATTGTACAATCGCCTTTCAATCAGCTACGTAGAGCCTGATTGGATGATTGCATGGATTGTTTAGAGTTGTCCTCATATCGCATAGGTTTGGTAAGGTTGTATAGAAATTGTACAATCAGATTGTATAGTGTATGGCCGGCATTGCTTTCAGGGACGCGCACTAGCTCAGACATGACCGGAGCGATACCAGCGACGGGCGCAAAGATGGCAGCACAACCTTAGGTTAACAGAGAACCCATCCAATAGGTTTTCACTGTTTGGGGGACTACAAGCCCCAGCATGGACAAGTCAAAGCAACACACAGGAGTATTAAACGCAACTGAGAAGATTCGACCGCCATGCAATAACTGCATCATAAATGCGCACCAGCCGAGCGTGCGTCCTTATACCGCCGACGCCGGCCTTTGCGAAAGAACAACCTATCGCCCCCCCCCGCCCCCCGACTCGTCACCGCAGCCACAGACATACAACCCCGTCCCAATCCCACAGCCTAACCAATCAGCTCCCGCCTTCCGCCAGCTTAGGGTCCATCAAGGCGCCGCAAGGCGATGTCTGATTTGGTCGTCGGCTCTCGCCGCTCAGGTCACCCCGACTCTTAAAGGGCCCCGGATACGGTAATGGAAACTCGATTCCCCACAGGCGGTATAATTACTGCAGAGAAACTTGGCAGGTAAGTACAGCGCTCATTAGAAGCGTATTATTAGGACGCAGCCGCGTTACCGCGGGGAAAAGGACCCGA
>NW_017308145.1:50152-52783 GCF_000935625.1 Nanorana parkeri | reverse complement strand
AAGTATCGTGTCATGTCCATCCATCCTGATAAGATCCTCAATCCGGTCCCCCTTTCTCCTGGCTCTCCCTGTCGCAATGTTTCCGGAGGGGCTCTTTGCTCTTTCTTCGGTCGTCGTCCCTTTTTTTTTTATATATCCCTCCTCCCAAAACCCACGAGCGAAGCTGTCCCGGACGGTCCCCGCTGCGGTCTGCGCGGAACGCACTTTGTGGTGCCCCGGCGGCGGAGTTGGAACGGCGCTGTTCTGTCTGCAGCAGCTCTCTCTGCAGTGGATTTAGTGAGAGGCTCTTCCCTTGTATTCCCTCCTCTCCGCTCTGCCATTGGAGAGAAAGTTCATTCTGCTGTAGAATAAAAGGAGGAAACTCCTCCCACACCGTGTGTGTGTGTGTGTCTCTCCCCCTCCCTCCTGCTCCCTATCCCCCCTCCCTCCCTACTCCACCACCACCTCCCTCCCTCCCTTCCTTCCTCCCTGCACTGCCTCTGCTAACTTAGATCATCTGCTATCTGCATGAACTTTACCAGCTGAGAGCCGACTGCAACCTGACGCCGGTTGGCCGACGCATGCGGCCCGCTGTAGGCGCCGACGCATGCGGCCCGCTATCGGCGCTGACGCAGGCGGCACGCTGTCGGCGCCGCCGCGGATCCGGAGCGCTCCTCCGTCGCGGGTCCGGGGGGACGCTACTCACTTTTTTTCTGTAAGAAAAGAAACATAGTTGAAGAAAGAGGAAAGCTGTGATCGCGCATCAAATAATTGAATAAAATGTCTGACGCGTTTCGGGGGGGTCGCTCTGCTCCCCTTATATTAGGGATTAGATGGGGTATATATCCTGGAAAGGACTCCGGTGGCACAATGCATCCTGGAAAGGGCTCCAGTGGCACAATGCATCCTGGAAAGGACTCCGGTGGCACAATGCATCCTGGAAGGGACTCCGATGGCAAAATGCATCCTGGAAAGGACTCCGATGGCACAATGCATCCTGGAAAGGACTCCGGTGGCACAATGCATCCTGGAAAGGACTCCGGTGGCACAATGCATCCTGGAAGGGACTCCGGTGGCACAATGCATCCTGGAAGGGACTCCGGTGGCACAATGCATCCTGGAAGGGACTCCGGTGGCACAATACATCCTGGAAACGACTCCGGTGGCACAATACATCCTGGAAACGACTCCGGTGGCACAATGCATCCTGGAAACGACTCCGGTGGCACAATGCATCCTGGAAACGACTCCGGTGGCACAATGCATCCTGGAAGGGACTCCAGGACTCCATATATAATAATAATGAGTGCCATGGGGGGATAGAGACACGTAGGAGAGCACACGATTGTGGGGGTCACAGGGGGCTGTATACACGTAGGAGAGCACACAGTTGTGGGGGTCAGAGGGGGCTGTAGACACGTAGGAGAGCACACGATTGTGGGAGTCACAGAAGCCACAGGAAAAGTTGGGGTCACAGGAGTCTTCGGGAACTATAGGGATGCATGAGGATCACTAGGAAAGGGGAAACAGGGGATGCACAGGTGTCTGTCTAACATGTACGCCGGCCCTTTAAGGATTCAGTTGAGGGTGTACCGGCACCTGATTGGCCCAGAAGTGTCCTGAAGCGAGGCCGCAATGGAGGAAGAGAGGTAAGTAGGCGCTGCGGTGACTTGATACATGTGAGAGAAAAAAATACGATCTATCAATAAATATAATCAATCTGATCGGTTCTCTGACACAGATAAGTAATCAATCGGAAGTGATCGAGCAATTGCACAATCTGCGCTAATGTCGGGAAATAAAGGGAACAGAATAATTATAAATATGTATAAATAATCCCGCTATGAAGGTTCTTGTTCAGGCACTTCCTGCTATAGGGTGACAACACTCCATCCTTGTTCATCCACTTTCTGTTATAGGGTGACACTGCTCTGTCCTTGCTCAGGTACTTCCTGTTAAAGGATGACAAAGCACTGTGGTTGTTCATCCCCATCCTGTTGTAGGGTGACAACCCTCTGTCCCTGCCTCCCAATTGTGCTCCTGTGTTGTCACCATGTTACATAGGCTTCTAAAAGAGACTACAAGTGGCCGTTTCAGCACACATTACACAGACACAGTCCGCTGTTGTCACCATCAGGAAACCCGCCCTGAGAAATGCCATGCAGCCCCCACATGCAGACAGGTAGTGACGGCAAAGAGGCTGCCGGGGACACGCAGCACCGAGATGGAACCAATGATGGAAAATGGTGAAAACAACTCTTGATGATACGCGGAGCAAGTTGAATATTGATCACTTAGGCATAAGATCTATGGAAAGTGTGTAGACCCCCTAATGCCCCTCCCCAGTGGCCCCGGGGTGATATTTTTGGCCCTCTCGGTCTATGAAGCGTCTTCATGAATGGCGCGCAGCTCGTACATTGATAAAAAAAAAAACCCCAGGGTTGCTGCACTGGTCCCCGGAGTGCGGCAGGAGAGCCAAGAATAACCCGACTGACAAAATACGATGATGCAAACGGTTCCCCCCCGCGGGACGCACCGGCCTGCGCTCATCTTTTTCCATTCACTCGTCTCCCCCGAGGCGAACGGGCGAGGTGCTTGCCGGATCTCTCCGCCATGAGCCGTGGCGCACACCTGGCTGTGAAGAGTGGCCCC
>NW_017308145.1:49115-50141 GCF_000935625.1 Nanorana parkeri | reverse complement strand
CACCAAGGGGCACAACCAAGGCCATGGCTATGGTCACATGATCAGCCAACGTCCAAAGCCCAAGGTGTTAGTCACGTGATCTGGTCCATCATCCCGATGTTGCGTGCACATGGCTGTTGTGTGACTGCTCTAAGGGTAACGATCCATCAGACATGTCCCGAGTGCTACATGTCTTGATATTGGGTGACAACACTCTGTCGGTGCCTCCAGAATGTGCTTCCCCCGTTGTCCCCTTCTGATAGAGACTACAAGCGTTAATGCCATTTACAACACTCTGTCCCTGTCTCCCGATTGTGCTCCTCCGTTGTCACCCTTCCGATGCATGTATGCATGTTAATGACATTTCAATAAAATAATCCCTGGTGATCCTGACATGCAGGTCCTTGTTCACCCGCTTCCTTTTATAGGGAACAACACTCTGTTCATTTTCATCCACTTCCTGTTAGATGTTGACAAGGCTCTGTCCTTTTTCACCCACTTCCTGTTATAGGGTGACAATGCTCTGTCCCTGTTCACCCACTTCCTGTTATAGGGTGACAACGCTCTGTCCCTGTTCACCCACTTTCTGTTATAGGGTGACAACGCTCTGTCCCTGTTCACCCTCTTTCTGTTATAGGGTGACAACGCTCTGTCCCTGTTCACCCTCTTTCTGTTATAGGGTGACAACGCTCTGTCCCTGTTCACCCACTTCCTAATATTGGGTGACAACACTTTGTTCCTATCTCCCAATTGTGCTCCTGTGCTGTCACCCTGTCACATGGGCTTACGGTGGAGACCACAAAGGGCCGTTTCAGCACACGTTAAAGAGACGTGGCCCACTGTTGTCCCCATTGGGAAACCCGCCCTGAGAAAGGTCAAGCAGCCATCGCTGGAGTGCATGGAGACGACGGGAAGTGGCTGCAAAGAGGCTGCATGAGATCATCAGAAAAAACAAAGGAATGAAAAATAGATTTGAGTGAAAAAATATCCAATTGTTTATAATAAAGGGAATGTTATTTGCTTAGGGCCCTTTAAGAAATGCCCATG
>NW_017308145.1:48876-49086 GCF_000935625.1 Nanorana parkeri | reverse complement strand
GGAAGTGGCGGTGACGTTCGGCACGTTGGCAGGAACGGACCTGAGCATGCTATACGGCGCCTGGCTGTCAGACCCGGTGTAGACCTACGCCATCTGGGATCGCGCGTCCCGGGATGGCGCGGGTTATGCACAATGCAGGCAATCGCGGCCCCATTGATTTCAATGGGGTGACATCCGCGCCGCGGCAATCGAAGAAAAAAGATACAAGAA
>NW_017308145.1:48313-48800 GCF_000935625.1 Nanorana parkeri | reverse complement strand
CCGAGTGGAATCGTAGACGATCGGTGAGGTGTCGCCTAGGTGTGCACCGGCCCTCATTGGTCGGCCATCACTCCCCCTGCTCCCACCCCCCCGCCGCCATTGCGTGATCGGTGCACACCTAGGCGACTCCTGACCGCGCGGCAATCCGGGCGGAATCGTACACGATCGGTGAGGTGTCGCCTAGGTGTGCACCGGCCCTCATTGGTCGGCCATCACTAACCCTGATCTCATCCCCCCCCGCCGCCATTGCGGGCACAATATCCAAGGCCGAGCTGGGAATCAGATCTGCGCCAGGCAGGGCTGCACGCGGCTCCCTGTTTTTCCGCGGTCGCGCCTCCCTCCGCCAATCTCTATGCAGCTTTAAAAAATAAATTAGTAATTGCTTATCAGACTTCTTTATGCAAATGCGGAAATCCCTGGAAGGCATGCGGAGGCAGCAATGCGTTACGAGCGGCAGACTGCCGTCCATTCCATCTCCGGAAATATT
>NW_017308145.1:47486-47743 GCF_000935625.1 Nanorana parkeri | reverse complement strand
AAAATAAGTCAGAGGAGATTCCCTTAAAAAAGGAGAAAGCGATAAAAATGGAGGAAATCGCCGAATGGATCATCAAAGCAAAAAAAAGCAGCCACAGCGCTGAGTAGAAAAGCCTGACCCCCTGCCAGCGTGCCGCAGAGGAGCACTCTTGCACTTTGTATGGAAGCTGTGGTCTCTCTGCAGAGGGCCTCTTCGTGAGTCAGAGCCAGAGCTCACCAATCAGAAGGGAGTGTGAGCTTTGCATTCTGTGTGGAAGC
>NW_017308145.1:45883-46552 GCF_000935625.1 Nanorana parkeri | reverse complement strand
GGGGGGGGTGTCAGATCCATGCAGAGAGACCACTGCTTCCACACAGGGAGCAAGGGTCCTCTTCTGCATCACCTCCACCTAAAAAGGACCCCACAGTGGGCGGGAGGGGGCCCTGGAGAAGCCGACTACAACAAAAAAGAAGAGGTGCCACCAAACGAAGAAGGATCCGAAGGAGGTTTTATCGGTCAGAGTAAAAGCATGAAAGTGCCAACGCGTTTCGCGGGCAAACACAGCCCCCCTCCCCTTCACCAGATCTTCAGATGTGATTATAAAGGGGAATCCCTTTTGTTGTTTCTTTTGCTGAGTCCATTCCCTGAGGGATTCCCCTTTTGAATTACATCTGAAGCCCTGATGAAGGGGGTTCTGTGTTTGCCCCTGAAACGCGTTGGCACTTTGATGCTTTTATTCTTAACAAGAAAAACTTTATCCGGTGCACCTCCATTTTTTAAAATGTTTATTCCAACCCATTTTGCACGAATGGCCTTCAGGAACAGCCGCCACTTTGTAAGGGAACAACATAATAAAACGGATACATTTGATAAAGTTGAATTCTATCGGCGTGTTTGATCTTTGGCGGCCCGGAAGGGAGGGGTAGGTAAGGCCGGGGACTGTGGGGGGAGGGGCCCTCCTGCTCGCCAGGTCCTGCGCGGCGTTCAGTCTCATCGCATC
>NW_017308145.1:41708-45474 GCF_000935625.1 Nanorana parkeri | reverse complement strand
CCCGCCCCCCCTTCTCCTCTCCCCCCGCGGCACTCCTCTCCCCACCGCCACACTGTCCTCCCCCTGCGAGCTGCAACCGATCCTCTCTATTATCTCCCATTATGTGACAATAATAAGGATTTGCCGATGTTCTGCTCCACTTGCAGCCGTGATTAAGCCGCGTCTGACAATACAAGTGCCGGGATATTTTAATTCATACATTGAGTGATGCCGCAGCTTCGGGGCAAGTAAATATTTGATAGATGGAAGCCGCGCAGGGGGCCCGCTCTCGTGCGTGTGTGTGTGTGCGCGCATAGGAGAGAGCGAAGAGCGGGGATAGGTATATACGGTTCCGGCGTTTTATGTGCCAGCCGGGTATAAGGGACCGCCATGTTCCAAAAAGTTTTCAAAAAGTATCTTTTCGGCGCCCGCGTTGGGTTTGTCCCCCCTCCCCCGTCACCTTCTGTGATGTGGCTACTAGACATTTAGTGAGTGCCGGGGCTGTAGTCAGCCTGGCTGGAATTATAGTTGGCAATTATCTGGTTAATTCCAGGTGTCTGGCATTGCCAGTCACTAGTAGTTGTCCATCTGTTGGCCGATCTGACTATCGGGACCAGGGAGGCGGCAGTCCAGGCCCAGAACTGGTGACCAGCGACGTCACTGGTTGACAGGAGCTCAGTGGGACGCCAGCTAGAGTGTCCCAGGTCTGCAGAGGACGGCACCACTCTTGTGCACCACCACTTTTTCCCCCGGCCTCAGACGACAAAAACTCTTGGGACACCAATGTTACCAACCACACACCTAGTAATTGTCCATCTGTTGACCAATCTGACTATCGGGACCAGGGAGGCGGCAGTCCAGGCCCAGAACTGGTAACCAGCGACGTCACTGGTTGACAGGAGCTCGGTGGGACGCCAGCTAGAGTGTCCCAGGTCTGCAGAGGACTGCATCAATCTTGTGCACCGCCACTCCTGTGCACCACCACTTTCCCCCGGCCTCAGGCGACAAAAACTCTTGGGACACCAATGTTACCAACCACACACCTAGTAATTGTCCATCTGTTGGCCGATCTGACTATCGGGACCAGAGAGAGGCAGCAGTCCAGGCCCAGAACTGGTGACTAGCGATGTCAGTGGTTGCCAGGAGCTTGGTGGGACGCCAACTAGAGTGTCCCAGATCTGCAGAGGACGGCACCACTCTTGTGCACCACCACTTTCCCCTGGCCTCAGGCGACAAAAACTCTTGGGACACCAATGTTACCAACCGCAGTTGACCGATCTGACTAGTGGGACCAGAGGGGCCCAGCCCAGGCCCAGAACCGGGTAGCTACCTTGACCACACAAGGAAAACCCACTTTCTTCCTACTCTACTCACCCTACACCTAACAGACAAAACATGGCTGACTCTGCAAAGCAGTAACATCACTCCGGTGAGATATGCGCGGTGCTTTGGCGGGTACGGACAGCGTCATTTGTAAACCGTTGCGCGCGGTAGGGAGTTCCAGAAACTCCATTGTCTCCCATCGACCCCTCAGCATTCTATATGCAAAGTCAGTGCGCTTCCTGTTCCAGGCAGATAATTGAATGTGGATTTATCGGGGAGTAATCCACTTTGTCATGAGGGATCTCCTACTGATTGCGGATTCGCCGGGAGTGAGCGCACCTCGCTGCGCAATGCGAATCGCTAGACCCCCCCTCCCACCCCTCATTATCGAACCCCCCGCGTAGCAAGCCGTCCCGAGATGTTTACTGACTGCTAATCCGCACAAACTTTCCGGCTCCACTCCTCCGGAATAACAATGACAACCATCCGCAGAGGCAGCAAGGTGGAACGAAATTAAAACCCAGCACGCAGAGGTAGAATCGCGTCGCAGCCCGCAGCAGGCGCCTCGCAGAATCACCGTGGCGAGAGGGTTTTTTTTCTTCACGCCGCGTTTCAGCTCGCTGAGATCCGACGCCTTGTTTTTTCATTTTTTCTGCATCGTTGCGAGAGTCACGGGTTTTAAATGGCGGCCGCGGATTTGAAACGTGACGGCGCAGAAAAAAAAAAAAGTTAGGACGTGAGATGATTATCAGCCGGTCAGGTCGGGGAACGGTTTTACGTCTGGCCCACTGGTCTCCAGTAGACATGCGCGATCCGTTTCGTTCCGAATAGAAATTTCGGAGATTCGGACGTATCAGAATTCCGAATTGCAGATATAACGAATGCAAACGAATCCGAATTTCCGATTCCGAAATCCGTTAGCAGTCGTCTGTATACGAATTGTCGTTTCCGCTTCGTTCGTTGGTTGCGTATGAAAAGTACTGTGACACCTCAGCGCACAGACCCGAATGGCATCGGGGAGTTCCCGAACGCTCTGTAGTATTTGACAGCTGAGAATGTCAAATGGGCGGAGCTAGGGGTGTCCCGAGGCTGGGTGACACCCGAAGCAGTTACCGCCAACTCGCCGAGACGTCATCGCGCACGTGCGGCAATCTTCTGATACCTGCCGGCGTCCATCACCAGGACAGGGGACACCCGGCGGGATAAGGTATGCCGCCGGGTCCCCTCCTCTCTCCTGATACTGTCGGGCTTTCGGTCCATGACCGAACGCCCGACTTTTCAGAGGGGAGTGACACCAAAATGACTGTCAGTCATTTTGGTGTCACCCCCTCCAATGGTGTCACCCTATGCTCGGATTAAGGGTCTGGTAGGAATGTTAGGGGGGACCTATTCCTACCAGGGTGACACCATTGGAAAGGGCGACACCAAAATGACTGACAGTCATTTTGGTGTCACCCCCTCTGAAAAGTCGGGCACTCGGTCATGGACCGAGAGCCCGACAGCTGCAGGCAAGTATCAAAAAGATGACCGCGCATGAGCGATGATGTCACAGCAGGGTGTCACCCGGTATCTGCTCCGGCCTCGGGGCGCCCCTGCATTCACTTAGACTTTAGCTCTACAATAAAGTGTATCTAAACCCAAGAACAACAATGTAACATGTTGCAGCTTATCAGTCCTAAGATGTGACGGCTGCATTAGTTATTTTTCAGTCTTTCTTCCTTTATTCTCCCGGTGATCCTGCCAGTAACACACTTCCTGTCCTAGGGTGACAACGCTCACTTATTGTACCGTATCTATGGCGGTGCAATGTTGTCACCTTAGTACTACCCAACATCTCCCCTCTTCTCATCTCTATAACATAGGGGGAAGGTGTTTTGCAATCCTCAGAGATAGCTGGGAACAATGTAACAGATAAGAAAGCGCAGGCAGAGAGCACAGGAAGTTATCAGCTCACTAGATTTCTGGTAGGATCAACAGGTATTTTTCTGTATTTATTGAACAGATACAACAAAATGATTCCAATGGGATATTTAACAGACCAAAAGGGAGCAAATAAGAGACGTTCATTGTCCGGGTTTACATCCCCTTTAAATCTCCAACTTCCACGGGAAACCATACCATTAGTTTTGGCTGGACTGACCTTGCATGCCGAACAGAGTATAACCGTGTGCTGTGGTACTCAGCTTTTCTACATAGAGCATTCCTCTTCTCTTCTGCGTTCGGCATTCACATTGCCAACACAAGGCCGGCTTTCCCTGGAGCTCTGCACACCTCCTGACCCCCGAGGATCGCTGTAACGTGACACAACCTTCACCGACGTTCACGGTAAAAGGGGTCTCGGGAGCTGTGATTCTGAAATGTCTTTGTGTTCCTTTGTGCAAAGAATTTTATTTGTGTCATTATGTGTTTCGCTTGTTTATCGTTCCCCCCCCCCCCGCCCCCCCCGGGCCTCCTCGGATACGAG
>NW_017308145.1:40464-41610 GCF_000935625.1 Nanorana parkeri | reverse complement strand
ATTATGTGTTTTCCTTGTTTATCCGTCCCCCCCCCCCCGACCCCCCCGGGACTTCTCGGATAAGAGTCGTCATATGAAAAAAGGCGCCTGTATGGGGGGCGGGGCACAGGGATGGAAAGATCGATATTTTCGGGGGCCGTGTAGGAAGGTGCACTAATATGAAGACTGATACAGAAGAGATACATGATAGATACAGAATACATACCAAAAAGATGGATAATAAACACATAGTAGATACATGATGGATACATGATAGATACAGAATACATACCAAAAAGATGGATAATAAACACATAGTAGATACATGATGGATATACATGATGGATATACATGATGGATACATGATAGATATAGATACATGATGGATACATGATGGATACATGATAGATACATGATGGATACATGATGGATACATGATGGATATACATGATGGATACATGATGGATACATGATGGATATACATGATGGATATACATGATGGATACATGATGGATACATGATGGATATACATGATGGATACATGATGGATACATGATGGATATACATGATGGATATACATGATGGATACACATGATGGATACATGATAGATATAGATACATGATAGATACATGAATCTATCATGTATCCATCATGTATCCATCATGTATCCATCATGTATCTATCATGTATCTATCATGTATCTATCATGTTAGATACATGATGGATACATGATAGATACATGATGGATACATGATGGATACATGATGGATACATGATGGATATACATGATGGATACATGATAGATACATGATGGATACATGATGGATACATGATGGATACATGATGGATATACATGATGGATACATGATAGATATACATGATGGATACATGATAGATATACATGATGGATACATGATAGATATATGATAGATTCATGTATCTATCATGTATCTATATCTATCATGTATCTATCATGTATCTATCATGTATCCATCATGTATCTATCATGTTAGATACATGATGGATACATGATGGATACATGATAGATATAGATACATGATAGATATATGATAGATATAGATACATGATAGATACATGATAGATACATGATGGATACATGATGGATACATGATGGATACATGATGGATACATGATGGATACATGAT
>NW_017308145.1:36664-38861 GCF_000935625.1 Nanorana parkeri | reverse complement strand
ATCATGTATCCATCATGTATCCATCATGTATCTATCATGTATCTATCATGTATCTATCATGTTAGATACATGATGGATACATGATAGATACATGATGGATACATGATGGATACATGATGGATACATGATGGATATACATGATGGATACATGATAGATACATGATGGATACATGATGGATACATGATGGATACATGATGGATATACATGATGGATACATGATAGATATACATGATGGATACATGATAGATATACATGATGGATACATGATAGATATATGATAGATTCATGTATCTATCATGTATCTATATCTATCATGTATCTATCATGTATCTATCATGTATCCATCATGTATCTATCATGTTAGATACATGATGGATACATGATGGATACATGATAGATATAGATACATGATAGATATATGATAGATATAGATACATGATAGATACATGATGGATACATGATAGATACATGATAGATACATGATGGATACATGATGGATACATGATGGATACATGACGGATACATAATGGATACATGATAGATATATGGTAGATATAGATACATGATAGTTACATGACAGATACATAAGGGATACATGATGGATACATGATAGATACATGATAGATACATGATAGATACATGATGGATACATGATAGATATAGATACATGATAGATACATGATGGATACATGATAGATACATGACAGATACATAATGGATACATGATAGATACATGATAGATACATAATGGATACATGATGGATACATGATAGATATAGATACATGATATATACATGACAGATACATAATGGATACATGATAGATACATGATGGATACATGATAGATACATGACAGATACATAATGGATACATGATAGATACATGATAGATATAGATACATGATAGATACATGATAGATACATGATGGATACATGATGGATACATGATAGATATAGATACATGATAGATACATGATGGATACATGATAGATACATGACAGATACATAATGGATACATGATAGATACATGATGGATACATGATAGATATAGATACATGATATATACATGACAGATACATAATGGATACATGATAGATACATGATAGATACATGATGGATACATGATAGATACATGACAGATACATAATGGATACATGATAGATACATGATAGATATAGATACATGATAGATACATGATATATACATGACAGATACATAATGGATACATGATAGATATAGATACATGATAGATACATGATAGATACATAATGGATACATGATGGATACATGATAGATATAGATACATGATATATACATGACAGATACATAATGGATACATGATAGATACATGATGGATACATGATAGATACATGACAGATACATAATGGATACATGATAGATACATGATAGATATAGATACATGATAGATACATGATATATACATGACAGATACATAATGGATACATGATAGATACATGATAGATATAGATACATGATAGATACATGATAGATACATGATGGATACATGATGGATACATGATAGATATAGATACATGATAGATATAGATACATGATAGATACATGATAGATATAGATACGTGATAGATACATGATAGATAAACACGTAATAAAAAGCGCGCCAGGCTCGGAGCCTATACTGCAGCGTGGGCTTCTTTTACACATTTCCTCTATGCTGACACATGACAAACGTGGCAAATCCCGCCGAGGAGCAGCCGTGACATCGGCCCTCATAGTCCAAGAATTGATTCCAGCAATCCCATCGCAGACGGCGGGGAAGCTTCATCAGGGACGATCTTAGAGATCTCAGGGCCTGTTCATGGCTCATGGCGCGCATAACACGTGCTCGCTGGTGTGCGTTGGGTACCCGCGCTGTATCGCCTTTTTACAAAGCATCGCAGCGTTGTCTTTTTTTAATTTCGTACTCCATTTAACGTTCTGATGCGCCGCTGCGCCTTGAAACGTGCTTTTGCCTGTTGCGGTTTTTTACGCCGTGCACGCCGACGCACTTCTACGACTCGAATAAAGCTCCTAGAGAACAATTTATTTCTCAGTGTCCTTGCTCTGAATGTGCGTCGCTCTGTGAATGAGCCCTTAGAGAGTCCGACTCATTAGCACCCTTTAGCGCCCAAATAACCGCGGAAATCTTAAGCGCATCGATCACGTCTCATCGTTTCTC
>NW_017308145.1:30460-32253 GCF_000935625.1 Nanorana parkeri | reverse complement strand
CCCCCGCCCCCCCTCAGGTCTGCTCCATCTAATCTGCTCCTTCTGACTCTTTACTGCTCCGGAGAACTGCTGCACTAAGCACAATCTGTGTTACGGCGACTGCAGCTGAGCTTTATCGTCTTTAACCCCTTCGCCGCCTCGCCGTTCTGCTGATGACATCACCTTACGGAGGGACGATTCCCTCTCTTTACGCACCAGAGGATCCTCCATAGATCTGAGCAGCTGTCGATGGAAGGCAATTTGATTTCAGGCCGTGACGGGGGCTGCCGCCTCAGCGCTGACCAAGTGCTTTGGGTAGCTGGGCGTTTTGCGGTCTCGAAGAAAAAAAAATGCGCTGCCTATCAGAACGCAAAGAAGGCGCGAGAAAAGTTGCCGATTTTGTATTTTTCTTTGGTACGTTTTTCAGCCGTTGCCTACTCAGTTACTAGGAGGCGGAGTCAGGCACAAAACAACGCAAAAAACGCACTGAGGCTGCCCGACAAAAGCTCATGTACGCATTGAGGCTCTCATTGAGGCCTATGGGGCCAAAAACGCGTGAGGCTGCTCCAATAAAAGCTCATGTACTTTTTTGAATTACAATTGACGCAAAGCTGAGGTGTGAATGGGCACCATTGATAACAATGGGGTTCCTCATGTTGAGCATTGCCGCGCTTGGGGAAACACGTGACAAAACGCTCAGGTGTAAACAGGGACGGAGCTCGTCACATGGTCTATGGGGCCAAAAACGCGTGAGGCTGCCTGATAACAGCTCATGTAAAATTTTGAGTTGCAATCGACGCAACGCTCAGGTGTGATTGGGCAACCATTGATAATAATGGGGTCCCTCATGTTGAGCATTGCCGCGTTTCGGGAAACACGTGACAAAACACTCAGGTGTAAACAGGGGCTGAGCCCCTCAAATGGTCAAAAACGCGTGAGGCTGCCTAAAAACAGCTCATGTACTTTTTCAAGTTACAATTGACGCAATGCTCATGTGTAAATGGGCACCATTGATAATAACAATGGGGTTCATCATGTTGAGCATTGCCGCGCTTCGGGGGAAACACGTGACAAAACGCTCAGGTGCAAACAGGGGCAGGGCTCGTCACATGGTCTGTGGGGCCAAAAACGCGTGAGGCTGCCTGATAAAAGCTCATGCACTTTTTCAAGTTACAATTGAGGCAACGCGTTTGGGTGTGAACGGGCGCCATTGAAAAATAGTGGGGTTGAGCGTTGTCGCGCTTTGTTTGGGAAACGTGCAACAAAATGTGAAGGGGGGCGGAGCTTCTGAAGACTTCTAAAAACTAATAAATAAGGGTAAAAAAAAAAGTATTTTGAAACATTGTCAATGCAAGAAATCTGTACTTATATTATCTTCCTGCAATCTCCTACATCGGGTTCCGTGCTGCCTCACGTGTTTCAGGCACTGGGAGCTGGAGTGGTGTTAGGGAAGGAGAGGAGCCCAGCATTGCGGTGATGATGGTGACGCGGGAAGCTGCCAATCATGCGATCTTGATCAAATCTCGCCATTTCGAGAACATGCGTCGGAGTCGATCGGCAAAGCAAAGTGAAGGTGATTTTGGCGTTTTCTTTAAGGGTGCAATTAGCTTTAATTGTCTCCCGAGGTTTGCAGGAGCCCCTTTCATCTCCCCCGGGACCCGCGCTGAGAGAGGACCCTCGTTAGCGTCATTACTTCATGTTTTTCACGGAAAAATTATAAAACCGACGGCGGGGAAAAAGGGAAAATCGGCTTTTGATGCGTTAGAACCCGACCGATGATCAAATACGCGCGGAAAAAAGGAAAAAACACAAAG
>NW_017308145.1:28500-29128 GCF_000935625.1 Nanorana parkeri | reverse complement strand
TTGCTGGTAGAAAATGGTCATGGGTGGGGGTGCTGGCACAGTATGGCCACTAGGGGGGTGCTGGCAGAGTATGGTCAATGGGGGGTTGCTGGCAAAGAATGGTCAGGGGGGTGGGGGGTGCTGGCAGAGAATGGTCACTGGGAGCTGCTTGCTGTTGTTGTGCTCATTTGAGTTGGGGGGCGCGTGGACGCCAGACTGCGCTGTCGGATGGCGTCCTCCCCAGCTCACTGACGTCACTGGTTGCCATGGAATCCGACGGGACGCCAGCCACAGCATCCAGCTTAGCTCCGGGCAACTGGTGACGTCATTGACCTGGCTGGGAAGCCGCCAGAGCATCACAGGTTACTAAGAGCCCCCCCAACCACCCGGGCGCCCCCTAATGAGATGCCACGGGTGGAAAATTCATGCCTGCCATGAGCAGAGAAAGCAGATGAAGCCAGGGGGAGTTGGTGGGGGTCATGAGTGTCAGCGCGCCCGTGAGACAAGATGTAACAGGCGGGATTGCTTTGCCTTTAATGACCGAAATTAGAAGTTCACACTTTGACTTTGATGCAGTTTCAAAGCGAAATCAATTTTGCCAAAATTACCTGATCCCCTATGATGGGATTTACCCCCCTCCCCCCCCCCG
>NW_017308145.1:25404-28430 GCF_000935625.1 Nanorana parkeri | reverse complement strand
TGTCGCAAAGCATTTGATCCTTAATAACACCTTTAATAATAACTCCGCCTCTGCTAAGAATACATTGTCTGTAATGAGAGCGGCGCGCACTTCAGATCCTCTCGTCGCCGGTCTTGCGGGAAGGATCAATCCCTGAATGTCGGAAAAGCGCGGCGATTTTTCGTAGGTGCCCAAATTGACGCTTACGCTTTAAGGCGTGCTTTCGGGTTAAAGCGAGACTCTAGACAAACAGCTAAAAACACCATTGAAATACATATATGGGAGCTGTTCTACCTGCCAAAGGATTTGTATATCTGTCCAGTGGTGTCACAAGGGGGGTGCGGCCCGCACCCGGGTGTCACCATTGCAGGGGTAAAGCAAAACAAACGACAAACGCACTCAAAAATTTGTTACCAGTTATACAGTAAGGTGCACACGAAATGGGCTTTGAACAGTAGAACAGTAGAAAGGCATCATGGCACACTCACAAACTAGCATGTAAAACAACTTGTCTCACCACTAAGGACACTGCCGCGCCAAGGCACCTCTTATAGTGCGGTCCTAACTCTAAACTATGAGAGTCTCCATCTTGGAGCACATGGGGCAGAAGATATCAAATTGGGTGCAGGCTATACACTATAAGAGGTGCCTTGGCGCGGCAGTGCGGCTTACACATCCTTTGCAGAAGACGTGTATCCAAACCTCTGTCATTGTCCTTAGTGGTGAGACAAGTTGTTTTACATGCTAGTTTGTGAGTGTGCCATGATGCCTTTCTACTGTTCTACTGTTCAAAGCCCATTTCGTGTGCACCTTACTGTATAACTGGTAACAAATTGTTGAGTGCGTTTGTCGTTTGTTTTGCTTTACCGATTTGGTGCAGCGACGCATGGGGTTTCTCAGCTGCCAATGGGATGTGCGGGATCCCTTGTGTGTTTCTGTACCTTTAAGGAGGTGGGGCGTCCTCCTGACAAGCCTGCACCCAATTTGATATCTTCTGCCCCATGTGCTCCAAGATGGAGACTCTCATAGTTTAGAGTTAGGACCGCACTATAAGAGGTGCCTTGGCGCGGCATTGCGGCTTACACATCCTTTGCAGAAGACGTGTATCCAAACCTCTGTCATTGTCCTTAGTGGTGAGACAAGTTGTTTTACATGCTGGTTTGTGAGTGTGCCATGATGCCTTTCTACTGTTCTACCATTGCAGGGGTGACACCAAAATGACTGACAGTCATTTTGGTGTCACCCCCCCTCTAAAAAGTCGTGCACTCGGTCATGGTCCGAGAGCCCGACAGTGTCAGGAGAGAGGAGGGGACCCGGCGGCATACCTCATCCCGCCGGGTGAACGTCCCCTCCTCTCTCTGCCGGCGTCCATCACCAAGATGGCCGCCGGCAGGTATCAATCAGATGGTCGCGCATGCGCGAGGTGACGTCACGCGCACGCTCGATGACGACGTCACCCGGTCTAGAGAGCGGGTGACGCCCGACCTCGGGACGCCCCTGTATCTGTCTATACAGTTGCGAGATGTACACAGCTCTGCCACACAGCATGGCATTGAAAGGGACCTGATCATTCTATGCTGCAGTTTCACTTTCACTCACAGGTCTCCGCCCTAAACCCTGTGAGTGGACAGTGAAAGGAGAAGCAGCAGAATGATGAGATCATCTCCCTGTCGCTCTGCTCTCTCCTCCTTGCAGCATGTCATGTGCACTGCGACACACCTAACCGCCTCCGTGGGTGGCTTTCTCTAAGGACACATGGTTGAGGTCAAGCGCCAGTCTTCGGCGGTCCGCCTGCATGCTGCCACTATCAACTGCCCACCTGCAGTAGGTGGCTAGGCAGCAAAGCAAGGGGCGGTACATTTTGGGAACATTGGCCTTTGGGTGCCTTGTCCCATTACCGTATGGCAGATGGAAGCGGTCGCCCTCCCTCCCTCCTCCGCGGCTGTGCTCGGAGCCCTCAGGAACGCGGCTCATCCTGCATCAGAAAAAGATAAAACAGATGAGAAGGAAATCTGCAATTTAAAGTCCAAGTCTCTGACCGATAACACGGCGAGGGTTTTTTTATTGTTCCTTCTCCCAGCAGTTTGGGTTCACGATCTCTTGTTCCAGTCCTTCGCTTTGTCTGCCAGGCGCAACCGCGCTCCGCTAATGATGAGAAGCTCCAGCAATTATCTGTAACAGAGCAGGATTTGCCGGGTGGGCGCTGAGGAGACGGCTGACAGGGAAAGTTTAGATCCAGGGTAGAAAAAAAAGAGAGAGAGAAGGAGAGAGAGAGACAGAAAGAGAGAGACAGAAAGAGAGAGGAGGGGGAGAAAAAAAGAGAGGAGAGAACAAGAGAGAAAGAGAAGAGGGAAAGAAAGAGAGAGAGAGACAGAGAGAGAAATAGAGAGGGAAGATTAGAGCCAAAAGAGAGAGAGAAAGAAAAAGAGAGAAGGAAAGAGAGAGAACAAGCGAGAGAGAGAGAGAGAGAGAGAGAGAGAGACATAAAGAGAGAGGAGGGGGAGAGAAAAGAGGTAAGGAGAGAGATATGGAGAGAGAGGGGGAGAGAGAGGGGGAGAGAGAGGGGGAGAGAAATGAAAGAGAGGGAGATGGACACATATATAGAGAAAAGGAAAGTGACACATTGGGAAAATAAACCATAGGGGACGGATATAATACATATTGTTATAAAATAAAAAGGTAGAGCACACAGAGAGAGAATAGGAAAGCAATGTGAGAAGAGACTGATGGAAAGAGAGGAAAGAAGGATAAAGAGTGAGAAATAGCAAGAGAGAGAGAGAGGGAGAGAGAGAGAGAGCGAGGGAAAGAGAAAAGGAGAGAGAGTAGACCTAAAGAAAAGAAGGGTGAGAGATGGAGAGGGAGAGAGCGGTACCACCACCTAATTCCTTTTGAGGGGAATAGAAAGTTATAACGAGTGATCTAGAGATAGAAAATTATTATTTGAGGGAAAAAGAAAGAAAGAAAGAAAGAGAGAACACTATTCTTGCATATCCTTGTTTACTTTACACACTGAATGTGCGGAATCTTCTGTCGCTTATGGCGCGGTG
>NW_017308145.1:23636-24870 GCF_000935625.1 Nanorana parkeri | reverse complement strand
GGGGGGGGGGGTGCGCGGAGTAGGTGCTGAAAGGAGAACAGATTGTCGGCTATCGTGATTTGATGGGATTTAAAATGGAAAGGCAGATTTTCTGTGGCTGCAGTGCTTTTAAATATGTTTCTCCACTAATCCTCAAACGCAGCGCTCTCACAAGGAGTCATCACCCCCCGGCGCCACACACGTGCTCCCTGTGCCCGGACACACGCTCTGGGGGTCTCCGCTGACATATTGCACCCCCTCCTTCCCCATTGAATAACATGTATTTGAAGTGAAAGGGAGCGCAGGGAGGGGCAATCTGCCTTCTGACACCCTTCACATTGCTCCTTCAAGCTTCAGATGGGCAAAAATCAAAAGAGTTCCAGACCCCGAGAACACCGACAGCAGGCCGGAACAAGCTGCCCAATCTGTTTATTTTACTTAATAAACTTTGGGGGGCGGGTGGGTACACACTGGGCAATTTTACTTGAAGTTGATTTAAGCCCCAACCGGATGGTATTTAGTTTTCTCCGCGCACTGCGTATCATAAACAATTGTCATCATTGTAAACATAAAACCCTGCTTTCCCCTTTTCCATCTTTTGTTACTTCTCAGTGCTGTCTATGTCCCGCAGCCTCTTTGCAGCCACTTCCTGTCTACATGCACTCCAGCCATGGCTGAACAATCAATACAATCACAGGACCATATGTGGACGTGTCAGCTATTTATTTACAGCTGCGGATAATGAAGACAAACTTCTGTTCCCCATACGTGAGGCATTTCTCTCTCCTCCACTTACTTCCTGTCCACTAAGACCATTGAAGGGCTCCGCAGGTTGTCTCTGATGAGCCTCCTTTGGCCCAAAATGGCTCTTCATGGAGAATAATGGAGGACACAGAGGGGAACACAATGACGGATATTCTAACGTATTGAACAGACACAATGGAATTTGTAGAAGGGATCAGTGAAAGGAGTAATCCTGTTGGGAGGAGGACAATAGAGTGTGAGCTCCTCTGGTGCAGAGACGGATGACTGGTTTAGTGTATACAGCCCCACAGTATATGTCAGAGCTTTATAAATGTACAATAATAGTGTGTGACTGAGGGGGGACATTAGAGTGTAAGCTCCTCTGTACAGAGACTGATGTGACTGTGGGGGGGAGGGGACATTAGAGTGTAAGCTCCTCTGTACAGAGACTGATGTGACTGTGGGGGGGAGGGGACATTAGAGTGTAAGCTCCTCTGTACAGAGACTGATG
>NW_017308145.1:18366-23435 GCF_000935625.1 Nanorana parkeri | reverse complement strand
ACTGTGGGGGGAAATTAGAGTGTAATCGCCTCTGTACAGAGACTGATGTGACTGTGGGGGGATATTAGAGTGTAAGCTCCTCTGTACAGAGACTGATGTGACTGGCTCAGTGTTCTCTATACAGCACTGCAGGAATACATAGACATAAATAATTGTGTCGCCGATTCTACAACGTTATTTGAGGTTCCTCTGATCGGAAGGTAGGTCACGTTGAGCTCGGTGGCGGTTGAATCATCGGTGAATATCTTGTGATAACACTCGGCGTATCCTGTACTTGTAAATATTAATGTGGCTTTTCATAGCGGATCAATGTCTGTGCACATCGCCTGTCTCTCGGCATCACGTCTCCTCGCACATTCCCTGTCTTCATCACCTGCTCTCTGGTCCTTCTCACCCTCTGTGGTTTCCTCTCTTGTATCACCTCCTCCCATGGCAGACCTTTTACCCCTCTAATCTGTCACAGACAAGCTGCCGGGGGGATTGAGGGACGCCGGATTCCGAACATCCGGTGTGTACATTAATCCCCGGCTATATGTGCTGCATGTCTGTGAGATGTGCAGCGATATGTCAGGCCGACGGGCAAGGCCTGATGCCGCAGGAGCGGTTGTCCTCTCAGTGATCTCCGCCAATCTCTGTTAGTGGGCCCAATACAAACATCTCCAGGTCATTGGAAGAGGGGCCTACAGACGTTGGATGGTTTCTGCAGATCGCACCAATCCAGTGTCATCTGGTTACAGTGGCCCTATGGACCCCTATGGATGTTTATATTTATGGTGGGGGATAATATACAGGTGAAACTCGAATAATTAGAATATCGTGCAAAAGTAATGGCAGTAAGTGCTGCAAAAGGGGCCCAAACCAAGTACTGAGTACATATGCATGCTTGTACTTTTCAGAGGTCCGATATTGTTCTATGTACAATCCTTGTTTTATTGATTGCATGTAATAATCTACTTTTTTAAAATTGTGGATTTGGGGTTCTTGGGGTTTTCATGAGCTGTAAGCCATAATCATCACAATGATGACAAATCACGGCTTGAACTATCTTGCTTTGCATGTAATGAGTCTCTCTCATATATTAGTTTTACCTTTTAAGTTGCATTAGTGAAATAAATGAACTTTGCACCATATTCTAATTATTCCAGTTTCACCTGTAGTCCAGCTAAAGGCAACTGCCCAGGATAATGTAGCACAGTGGTGGCCAACTTGCAAGGTACAGGGGCCCCAACTGCAGCCAATAACACAGACATAGTACAGGAGATGGCTAGAGATGGTGGACGTAAAGACCAGTGTGGTTGGAGACTGGGGACATGCTGCATGTGACAGTCTAAGTCTGGGGACATGCTGCAGGAGATAGTCCAAGTCTGGGGACATGCTGCAGGAGATAGTCCAAGTCTGGGGACATGCTGCAGGAGATAGTCCAAGTCTGGGGACATGCTGCAGGAGACAGTCCAAGTCTGGGGACATGCTGCAGGAGACAGTCCAAGTCTGGGGACATGCTGCAGGAGACAGTCCAAGTCTGGGGACATGCTGCAGGAGACAGTCCAAGTCTGGGGACATGCTGCAGGAGACAGTCCAAGTCTGGGGACATGCTGCAGGAGACAGTCCAAGTCTGGGGACATGCTGCAGGAGACAGTCCAAGTCTGGGGACATGCTGCAGGAGACAGTCCAAGTCTGGGGACATGCTGCAGGAGACAGTCCAAGTCTGGGGACATGCTGCAGAAGACAGTCCAAGTCTGGGGACATGCTGCAGAAGACAGTCCAAGTCTGGGGACATGCTGCAGGAGACAGTCCAAGTCTGGGGACATGCTGCAGGAGACAGTCCAAGTCTGGGGACATGCTGCAGGAGACAGTCCAAGTCTGGGGACATGCTGCAGGAGACAGTCCAAGTCTGGGGACATGCTGCAGGAGACAGTCCAAGTCTGGGGACATGCTGCAGGAGACAGTCCAAGTCTGGGGACATGCTGCAGGAGACAGTTCAAGTCTGGGGACATGCTGCAGGAGACAGTCTAAGTCTGGGGATATGCTGCAAGAGACAGTCCAAGTTTAGGGACATGCTGCAAGAGACAGTCCAAGTCTGGGGACATGCTGCAGGAGACAGTCCAAGTCTGGGGACATGCTGCAGGAGACAGTCCAAGTCTGGGGACATGCTGCAGGAGACAGTCCAAGTTTAGGGACATGCTGCAGGAGACAGTCCAAGTCTGGGGCCACAGAACATGCACCAAAGGGCCAAGCATTGGGCACCAGACACATAGCATATTAATGAGGCTGTGTGCCACACCATCCCTATGTGAATGAAGAGATGGGGATGAGCCAGATTGGGAGTTTATTCTGCAGTTTCCATAAAATTGGGAACATTTTGGCAAAGTTTCGGTGAAAGGCATTGCAGCTAATGAGGCAAAAAGACAATTTTGTAAGGGTGCAGTGGGCTTTAGGTGGCTTTTATTGGGTTAGGAAAGATCCTTTTACCTATTCTGGACCTGTTCTTGTGCCAAAAAGCCTTAACCCTAACTGTAACCCTAGCGCTAGTCCTAACTGTAACCCTAGCGCTATAGTCCTAACTGTAACCCTAATGAAACCCCAACCATGTCTCGATGATCACATGACTTTGTCTATTAATAAAGCCATTGATCATGGTGTCAGCATCGCACCACCGTGAAGTGCTTCAAGAACCGCCCACTCGTCCCTACAAATGGCCACCAGACGTTTTCTATCAATCTGTCTCCTGATTTTGTCCTTTTCCGTTTCTATTTTCTCGCTTTTCCTTTCTTATGTTTCACTTATATCTCTTCTATTTACCTTTTCAATCTTTACCCCTTCCTTAAAGTCCTCCGCCTCTTCTTACCAAAGTAAAAAACAAACACAAAACATGAAAGAAATAACAAAATCTCTCTTTTCTTCCGATGTTTACAAATCTTCATTCTGGAAGTTTTATTATGTTGTTCTGAAGTATAAACAAACACCGAATGTCTATTCCACAGCTTTTTTATTATATGATGGTGATGGGGGAGGAGTATAAACACCCCGATTAAAGCAGGTGACAGGCTTGATTTTGAGCATGACTTGCCTCTGTATTGGACCTTGTCCGGGTTAATATAGAAAGTCCCTGATGGTCGGTATTGTTCGCCCATTCTTCCCAAATGCGTCAGTCTGTCGCCACATTGACCGTGGGAAAAGTCACATCGATAACGAAGCGCATCAGCCGGAGTGCATCTATGTCTTTCGGAAGAAAGCGACCATTATAGTGCCGCTAGCACAAAGAAATGTGAGTTCAGAAATCCTTTCACAGGATCTGTAAATGAGAAAACTACAAGGCCCACATGCCGCCACGGCAGAGGGAATAGTAGTTCTCAGTGGAGTGTAAGTGCCGGGGCGTCACCTCACTTGTAGGGTTGCAATGTGACTATACCCTGAACATGGTATGATAGTTTGGGGAATATAGCACAATGGTGAGCGCTAAGCAGTGACGTGCCGTGCCTTCTGTGCTGGGTGAGGCATCCCCCAGCCCGCCCCTTTCCCCCCGAAGCCAACACCTTTTTTCCTCACAATACTCGGTGAGGCTCGGCCTCGCCTGCCTCCCCTGACCGCAGGTCCCTGGCGCTAAGCGACCACTCCCGAAGCCGACTTTAACATAAAAGGACAGTCCTCCTTATTCATTCAAGAAGGTCAACAATCCATCAACTATTGCTCAGCAGCTTTCCTCAGCTCCAAGTGGTTCAGTATTCACCCCTCATGGGTCGCTGTCTCTCTAAAGGTGCCCATACACCTCACGAATATCGGCCGATTTTCATATGCAATCACGTTTTCGTCCGATGATCACAAGGTGTATGGGCAGCTTAACAGGTATCTCTGGGTCACTTGATACACTGACCTCCATTCTGATACATTGTATATTTTTGGATTTTGCCACACTGACCTCTCATCTGATACATTGTATATTTTTGGATTTTGCCACACTGACCTCCCATCTGATACATTGTATATTTTTGGATTTTGCCACACTGACCTCCCATCTGATACATTGTATTCACAGAATATTTTTAACCTGGTGGGACACATTGTAGCGGGCACTTTGTATTCTGTCGTTGAAGGTCTCCGGATGAATGGGTGGAGCTCGGCACACGTTGATGTTTGTAGAATGTTGAGTTGATATTCATTCACACAATAAACTTTGGGGGGATAGGAGAGAACTTTCCGATGTATAACATCGCAGACCTCTTGTATATCATTTCCTGTGGCCGCATTGTTTTATGGATCCCGCCTTGGAGCGGTGCAGCCCTTCCAGTGTGCCAAGCGCCGGCTCTCTTTCTGTCTGCGGCTACTTGGACCGTTAACCCTCCAGCGGGTCAGCGTCGCACCGCGATGGATACGTGAAAAAGCCGCCGCCGCAGGGACTGTTGGGGGTTAAGATGTGACTTGCGCGGTCCATTCAATCTCCAGCGTGCTCGCTTTGGCAACCCTGGCTGGGAGTACGGCGGGACAATAGTCAGCTGACTCGGCATGACCTCATCCTTGGCTGCAGCCAGCGACGGCGCACCGCGTCGTACTTTCCCCCTCTGGTGCTAATCGGTTTGTCCGCTCTTTTTTTTTTTGTTGCCGCGCCCTTAAAGGAAAATGTTTTTGAAAATTTTGGTAAAATTTTTTTGACATTTTGCTGTTTCATTTTGAAGTTTGGAGGTTGGACAGTTTGTGCCCCCCCCCCTAAACGTCTGCGATATTTCAAATTGCTGAGCTAGAATGCCAGCAGTCGTTTAATGCTGAACTCCGGGAAGACACAAACAATGCAGCTCTGTAATCATTCATATATCATTAAAAGGTATTTGTGGTGTGGGAATCTGAATGGGACCTGGTATCTGCCTCTTGCAGTCCCTGAACAGCAGGGCTGGAGGGTGGGAGGAAGAAGCAGCACAAGAAGGCAATCAGTTAATGTGCTGATAAGAAGCATGCTGATGGAAGGGGAGAGCAGAGTGACCCAGAGATGAGTTCATCACTGAGCTGCTTCTGATGATTACTGTCCAGCTGCAGGCTGACGGTGGGCCCAGCATGACCTGGGCTCAGAGGAAGTGTGT
>NW_017308145.1:17540-18321 GCF_000935625.1 Nanorana parkeri | reverse complement strand
AGCTGAAAATGCCACTTCCCTGGCTGCTGATCCGGAACAAGCGCGCAGATCGCGAATCACAAGTTTTGATCTGAATGGCTGCCTGGGCTTGGTGACTTAACATTTTGAAGCCAGAGGATGGACATGACAGCCAGGCAGATGGCATTCGAAGACTTTTTCTTTTCTAGTTTTCAACACAGCCACTGTGAGGGAGCTCAGGAGTGGGGGTGCCCTAGAGTGGGCGGGTACATAGAAAACCCCAAGGTGGGCGGGAACTAAGGCCAGAGGGACCTCAGTGCTGGAGACCCCAAGAGGATCTGGCCGCCCATAGACCCTGATTGCAAACCTGACCCAAGCCTCTACGGCGCTCTACATAACCGCGCACGTCACGCCAGTGGCGAGATCTCTAAACCCGCGTTCCCAGCTCCGCCCACTTAATGTAGCCTAATGTATTTTAAGGTAGAAAGCAAGAATACTGAGACTCCACCCATTGAACCTAGGGGGCAAGACCAGGGACAGTGGAGGGGCTCCTCTTGTCTTGGGACCCCTAAAGGGGATTGTCCAATAGCACAATCTCCTTGTGACAGGAGGACGCTAGTTTGTGTCCTCCCGTTACCCTAAGGAGAACTATGGGGAAAAACCCTGACCTCATAGTTCTCCTTTAAGCCGGCCATCCAGCATGCAATCCCATTGTACAATCTCCTTCAGATAATGATGTAGTGGGAGAGCTTTCCGGAATGGATACAAATGGAATACATTGTTTAACATGGCTGCTACATCTCAAAAGCTCTAATGTTTGTAT
>NW_017308145.1:15132-17523 GCF_000935625.1 Nanorana parkeri | reverse complement strand
CCAACAGAGGGACAATCTTATCTTCTGCTCACAGTCGGGATGAGATGTCTGAGATCCCGGGAAGATTTCCACCTCTCTACAAACATCTCTCTCTATTGTCATCATTGTGGAACTCGTCATTATCTACAGCAAACATGCGATCAGGAAATGGGAGCCGGAGCTCCCCCCCCAAAGAGAACCTGTCACCTTCAAAGACCAGAGGACCTGGATGACCTTCTCAGGTAGGTCAGGTGACTCAATTTTGGCCGGACACTTCCTCTGGGTATCTCTACGGCTATGTGTCATCGGCTCGGGGACTCTTTGTTATCATTATGTGTCATTTAGAATAAATAATTGATACATTTGTGTTTTTCTTTTAGGATTTCCTCTAAATTAGGACTTTTGGGTTGTTTTATCTGAAAATCTCAGTACAAACCAGGGTGACCCCCATAGGTAAAGCCATCATTTGCGGATGGGGTAGAAAATGTTTTTTTGGCCATCTGTGCAGGGGGCGTCCCGAGGCCGGGTGTCACCCCACCGCGACGGCATCGCGCACGCGTGTGACGTCACCACGCGCGGTCATCTCATTGACGCCTGCTGGCGGCCATGTTGGCAGAGAGAGGAGGGGACGTTCACCCGGCAGGATGAGGTATGCCGCCGGGTCCCCTCCTCTCTCCTGACACTGTCGGGCTCTCGGTCCATGACTGTCCATGATGAGGGGGTGACACCAGTCATTTTGGTGTCATCCCTCCAATGGTGTCACCCGGGTGCACCCCCCTTGTGACGCCACTGCATCTATGTCCCCACTGGGGAAATTTCCCTTCACTTCCGGTCCCACAGACACAACAGGAAACAAGAGGGGAGCTTTCATCGGCAACATGGGTCAACATTTGAAGATTCCTCTATTCTAGGGGATGGAAACCTCGGCCCTCCAGCTGTGGTGAAAATACACATACCATCGTGCCGAGTCTGGCAATGCCTCATGGGATTTGTAGTTCCATCACAGCTGGAGGGCCGAGGTTGCCTCCTCCTGCTCTATGGCATAGACAGCAGATGTCCCAGATTTGCCGGGGTCCTGCATCTTGGTTCGCAGTGCTGATGGTGCTTGTTCCCGGCATCTCGATGTCACCCTGATTCGGGTTACTGCACATGCCATGGGCCATTCATTGTGATGGGAGGGGTTTGAGTGGGGCACTTGGGTAAGTGAGGTGGGTCAGAGCAGGGACACCTGGTCACTGGGTGGACCTGAAGCAGACTGTGGGCGGGACCAGGACTAAAATGTTGGTACGCATGCTATTCCTGTTCTGGTGACAACTCAAAAGTTTTGGCTTTTTATTCCCTTCAATATAAACTGGATGACGATGGGAACTCCAGGTGAGAAGTTCTGAGATCTCCCCACAGTGAGGTCCTCCATCTTCTACCAAAACCAAAAGCTCCAGTCTTGGATGGAGTGCTCCTTTAAGGAAAGAGCTTTGGCTATAACTGTCCACTTGACCTCGCCCATAACTTCTCCACGTCCTACATTGGCTGGCATGCCTGTCTGATGGCTTTATGTGCCAAGGGTGTGCATTTGCCCAAACCGCTTCCCGACCGTAAGGTGGCCCAATTCTTCATCTTCTACCAAAACCAAAAGCTCCAGGTCTTGGATGGAGTGCTCCTTTAAGGAAAGAGCTTTGACTATAACTGTCCACTTGACCTCGCCCATAAGTTCTCCACATCCTACATTGGCTGGCATGCCTGTCTGATGGCTCTATGTGCATATACACCATGCCACTTCCCCACTGTTAGATGGCCCAACTCTCCATCTTCCACTAAAACCAAAAGTGCCAGTCTTGGGTGGAGTGCTCTTTTAAGGAAATAGCTTCAGCTATAACTGTCCACTTGACCTCGCCCATAACTTCTCCATTTCTCCTTGTCCTACATTGGCCGGCATGCTTGTCTGTTCACTCCTCTTGCCAACGGTGCCAATATGCGCCAAGGCTCTTCCTCACCATGAGGTAGTCCAATTCCCCAACTTCTACCCACGCCAAAAGTGCCAGTTCAGCTCAATGCTGCCGCCGTTGGGTGGAGTGCTCCTTTAAGGAAAGCGTTGCTGCTATAACTGTCCACCTGACCTCACCCATAAATTCTCCACGTCCTACATTGGTTGGCATGCCTGTCGGCTCCATGTGCCAAGGGCGCGCATATGCACAAAACCACTTCCCGACCATAAGGTGGTCCTATTCTTCCTCTTCTACCGAAACCAAAAGTGCCAGTCTTGGGTGGAGTGCTCCTTTAAGGGAAGCGTTTCGGCTATAACTGTCCTCCTAACCTCGCCCATAACTTCTCCGCGTCCTACATTGGCCGACGCGCCCGTCTGATGGCTCCGCTTGCCAACGGCGCGCATGTACGCCAAACTACTTCCACTCCCCC
>NW_017308145.1:11443-14310 GCF_000935625.1 Nanorana parkeri | reverse complement strand
CAAACTACTTCCCCCCCCCCCCCCCACCCCGCGCCCGGCAATCATTCACATTAAAGCGGCGGATATATTGGCGCCATTTATCCATCTCTACTCCGTAAAAGGTTCCGGAAAGAGCTTCGAGGAACGCGTTCGAAAATTTATTTGACAGCCCGTAGAGATCAGGGACGGGTTCCAGCTCTGAAATCTCGCCGTGTGTATATTTCGCCTCCTTCATTATGTTTAATTAGCCGCGCCGCTGTATAAGTATGTGTACAGAGCGCGGGGTGGGGGAGGCTGGACGGCGCTTATTTCATGCCCCGGAACGCGTTGTTTGGAACGGCGGCAGCATTGAGCTGAGCTGGCAGGAGTTGATGAGCGCTGTCCAATGCGATCAGAGGGAGGCTACAAGGGAGCCAAGATGGGGGGCGATAGGAGCGGAGGGGGGACATCGCGCGCCGGCTCCAGGATTACCGCCCGGAGTCAACTGACACATCCTGCATAATACTCGCCCTCTAGGAATGGCGGCCGGCTGAGGATAATTGATCCAGACAGCGGCGATGCTAATCCGCCTCACCGGGAGTCGCGGCATCGAATGGGTTACTCCTCTACGCCTCTGAGCCTGGCTGTGGATACATAAAGTGCCATCAAAGTGGACCTGTCATCAGATACATTGTTTCATGTTAAGTTCAAGATCCTAAGTAATGTGTCATTGTAACAATTCCCTCGTTCCCTGGTGATCCTGCCACGAGGGTCTGCGTTCAGGTACTTCCTGTTATAGGGTGACAACGCTTTGTCCCTACCGCCCAATGGTACTCTTGCATTGTCATTGTCAACTTCTCATAGCAGCTTCCAAGTGGTCATCATCACACACATTAAGAAGACATGGCCCACTGTTGTCACCACCAGGAAACCGGCCCTGAGAAATGCCATGGCAGCCATCACTGGAGTGCATGTAGACAGGAAGTGGCGGCTGGAGATCGGCAGCACCGAGATGGAACAAAAAGTGAAAATTTTACTGAAATAGGTGACAATTGTTTCCAGAGGCGTCCCGAGGCGCGGTGACACCCGGTGCGGGTACCGGGTGACACCCCACAGTGACGTAATTGCGTACGCGCGTTACGTCAGGCGCGGTACCGCTGTTACCTGCCGGTGGCCATCTTGGTGATGGATGCCGGCAGAGAGAGGAGGGGACGACACCCGGCGGGATAAGGAATGCCGCCGGGTCCCCTCCTCTCTCTCTCGAGCAACTGTCAGGCTCTCGGTCGCAGACCGAGTGCCCGACTTTTCAGAGGGGGGTGACACCAAAATGACTGTCAGTTATTTTGGTGTCACCCCTCCAATGGTGTCACCCAGGTGCCGGCCTCACCCCCCTTGTGACGCCATTGTTTCTGATCCGCGGAGAAAACTTGGTGTCATCCAGTTCGGGTTTACATTTACTTCAACCCCTTCTTTGCTGGCAGCCGGAGTCCTGCTCGCTATGTGTGCCGGGCGGATTGAAGTGCCGATCGCACCCACTTGTTAACCGCCGGGGGCCATCTGGACTCTGTTTAAAGAGACACTCCACTCAAATAATACAAGAAAAGTCTATTCAAGGTGTGAAAGTGCCTGCGGCTCATTATTCATCGTGTGTTCTGTGGGATTCCCGGACTGTGCAGATTGTATTACCGCAGTGAGCCAATGACTGATCTCCAACTTCACCAGTCTGCGCCTGAAACTGGTATATTGAGCAGGATGCCATATTTCCTGACCTCCTTTGAGGGGCTCCCACCATCCCTGTGCTGAGTTCCCGGGTCTGTACACCCGCTGTGCCCATTATGAGGGGCTCCCACCATCCCTGTGCTGAGTTCCCGGGTCTGTACACCCGCTGTGCCCATTATGAGGGGCTCCCACCATCCCCAATGGATTTTTATTATGGAGAATGTAACAGGAGGAGCTGGGAACACCCAAAATTCCCAAGTGTGCAGGAACAGAGTAAAGAATTATCGATCTACATCTATCTATCTATCTGTCTGTCTGTCTGTCTGATATCTATCTATCTATCTATCATCTTTATTCTATCTATTTTATCTATCTATCTCGGCGGGTGAAGCCGCGTTGCCGCCGTACGCTCGGGGAAAGGTGGGCCGCGCCTCCTCCTCCAGGATCAGAAAACAATGAACAACTTCCCCTAGCAGAAGGCATTCCCATGCTCAATTGAACACACGGCTAACAAGCCGTTCCTGGAAGCTGTCACATGTATCACGGATTCTTATTACACGCGTAAAATCCCGCGCCGTTTATTTCGCGCTAATGGAATGCCGGAATTAAAAGCGCATCTCCGGCAACAGGGGGGGGGGGATTAAAGTGGAACTTCACTTTCATTAACAAAATGCCGTATAACAAATCTCTATCTGGCACACGAGGCGATTTGTATTTTTGCTTCATTAGAATTTACCTTTGCGATTCGCGGCGGCCATGATTAAAGTGGCGCCGGTTTTTAGGGCGTGGAGACGATGTTTCACGGGGCGCATAGAACAATCCTATAAACATTGTTTCTACCTGTGTGATTGGCTCGCTGTTTTCTCAGCATGGTTCCTGTTATGATGTCACTGATCATGTGATCCTCCTACTTTTCTAAAGGAAGTCACTTGCAGCAGACTGATCACTGGGGGAGGGGAGACTGAGGAAATGCTTCCTCCTGCCTGCAGCAGACTGATCACTGGGGGAGAGGAGACTAAGGAACTGCTTACTCCTGCCTGCTGCAGACTGATCACTGGGGGAGGGGAGACTGAGGAAATGCTTCCTCCTGCCTGCAGCAGACTGATCACTGGGGGAGGGGAGACTGAGGAAATGCTTCCTCCTGCCTGCAGCAGACTGATCACTGGGGGAGGGGAGACTGAGGAAATGCT
>NW_017308145.1:7868-10801 GCF_000935625.1 Nanorana parkeri | reverse complement strand
TGTGCTGCTGGCTGCTGCCTGCAGCAGACTGATCACTGGGGGAGGGGAGACTGAGGAAATACTTCCTCCTGCCTCCAGCAGACAGATCACTGGGGGAGGGGAGACTGAGGAAATACTTCCTCCTGCCTCCAGCAGACAGATCACTGAGGGGGGGAGACTGAGGAAATGCTTCCTCCTTCCTGCAGCAGACTGATCACTGGCCCTGGCGGCAAAGGGCGTGTATGTACTCCTTTAATAGATCGGTCCCCGCTCCGGGGCCACCGGCGCCCATATTAAACACCCCCAATCATTTATCACTTCCTTTGTTTGTTAACATCCGCGCTCGGCAGCGAAGTCGCCTCTTAACACCGTTTAGCGAGCCGCAAATAACACACACTGGCTGCTCTGCTTCCCGATCAGCGGTCTCGGCGTGCCGCGCTGATCGCTGCCAGCCATGCCAATGCGCCCGCAGTTATGTTAGATTAGGATTCCGCTGCCGTGCCCATTCAACACATGCCACGTCGCATTAGGCCGCGTTCGCGAGGGCGCGGGAATCGCGCAGACAGGCGATGGCGGATTGCTGGAGCGCCGTGTAATGGAAGAGCTGGTGCCTCGTTCTTTATGCCACACAAATGATCTTTTTTTCCTTCCTGCCTTCGATCACCGGAGGGGGGGCCGGGTCGGGGCCACAGCAAAGAAGGCGAATGCTGAAAGTGTATGTAAACCCCGACAATGATCTTCTCGGGTTTGATCCATTCGGTTCTATCAATGAAATCCAACCCGCTGATCCCGCCAGAAATCTTGTAAGCCGACAACTTCCTGTGTGCTCTGCCTGTGCCCCACTCTTAGCACAGAACTCCTCCCCCCATGTTATGGAGAAAAAGAGAGGGGGAAAGTGCTCTGTAGTCCAACCGCACTTTCTATCCTCGGGTGACAACTGCTCCTCCTCCACGCAGTGCATGAGCGTTGTCACCCCAGACAGGAAGTGCGTTACCGGCAGGACCACCAGCTTCTTTTTCACTGAACTTTATTGAAGATGCCACTACAACGCGCAATTGCCGGTGCTTCTCACACTGGGTCTGCAAACCATTGGGCGAAATAAAAATTTGCACAAAATTTGGGTAAAATTGGGATTATTTTGGGGGATTATACATTTAAAGGGTCTCTCTTTGCTTTGGGAGGGGAGAAGGGACTCCGCTCCGAGGTCCCGGGCTCATCACCTTCAATGATAAAGATGACCACCATCATTTAGGATCCGGCAGCCAGACGATCATTCTCGCAAGCGCTGTGTAAGGCTGCAAGCTTTTCGGCGGAAGGCGCATTTGATTGGTACAAGCCTAATTTCAACTTCGCAACCGATCATGTACAGGAGGTTGATGGGACTGGCGGGCGTTGATTGGTTGGCTCTTGGTGATTGCCGGTGATGGGATTTGTCATCCCTTGTAAGCGGTGAAAATTGGCTGAAAATTGCCAGTGGCCGGCTTCAACGGTTTCCTGTATGCTGATCAATTCCTGCCAAAATTGGAGCTTTGGGTGGCCCTGTCAGTACCTCCCGGCTTGGCCCTGTCTGCCCCACCTGGCTTAGCACTGTGTTCACCACCATGCTTGGCCCTGTCTTCACCACCATGCTTGGCCCTGTCTTCACCATCCGGCTTGGCCCGGTCTTCACCATCCGGCTTGGCCCTGTCTTCACCATCCGGCTTGGCCCTGTCTTCACCATCCGGCTTGGCCCTGTCTTCACCATCCGGCTTGGCCCTGTCTTCACCATCCGGCTTGGCCCTGTCTTCACCATCCGGCTTGGCCCTGTCTTCACCTTCCTTCTTTGCCCTGTCTGCACCATCCGGCTTTGCCCTGTCTGCACCATCCGGCTTGGCCCTGTCTGCACCATCCGGCTTGGCCCTGTCTGCACCATCCGGCTTGGCCCTATCTGCCCCACCTGACTTGGCCCTTTCTACCCCACCTGGTTTGGCTCTGTCTGCACCATCCTGCTTGGCCCTGTCTGCCCGGCCAAGCTTGGCCCTGTCTGCACTATTCGGCTTGGTCCTGTCTGCAACATTCAGCTTGGTCCTGTTTGCACCATCCGGCTTGGCCCTGTCTGCCCCACCTGACTTAGCACTGTGTTCACCACCAGGCTTGGCCCTGTCACCACAATCCGGCTTGGCCCTGTCTGCCCCATCCGGCTTGGCCCTGTCTGATTGCACCATCCGGCTTGGCCCTATCTGCCCCACCTGACTTGGCCCTTTCTACCCCACCTGGTTTGGCCCTGTCTGCACCATCCTGCTTGGCCCTGTCTGCACCATCCGGCTTGGCCCTGTCTGCACCACCCAGCTTGTCCGGGCTTAGTTGCGCCATTGCATTCCATGGCTGCTTCCTGAATACAGCAGGAAATCCATTGATGTTCTCTCGTTCAACCCGCTGGAAAATTGAACCATGTATGGCGGCTAATACACATGTCACCACAACGCGCCAGCTCTACGTGCATCCCAACAGTAGAGCCCAATGCACAGCACCCCACAACGCACCACAGCGCATATGGCGAGCATCGTGGAGCGCTGTTCGGTTGTACGTTGAACGCTCTGCCTGTGCCGCACCCATCAGTTACATTGTTCCCAGCTCTCTATGAGGACTAGAGAGCTGGGAACACGGAGAAGAGGAGAATGGGAGGACTTCTGTAGTCCTGCAGCCCTGTAGTTCGTAATGGGCGGGCTGCCTTGACGCACCACGACAGAGCGGGCCCTCGATCTCCCCATTGGCGGGATCTCTCCTGTCTTGCAACGGCGATGTACAAAGTTTCACTTTCGCAGTCAGGATGGTCATTTTGTTGCGTCTGCCAGATTGGCACGCTTATTAATCAACGATGCTCGCCATATGTGTTGTGGTGCGCTGCGGTGTGCTGTGCGTTGGGCTCTACTGTTCCATGCGTTGGGATTGCGCGTAGAGCGGGTGCGTTGCAT
>NW_017308145.1:7405-7821 GCF_000935625.1 Nanorana parkeri | reverse complement strand
TGCGCCGGCTGAGATGAAAGAAGGCCGTTCTGCGTGCGGCCCCGTGTATCTCTCTAACAAGCTGTGCTTGACGTGTGCGTCCCCGCAGACGGGGCCCCCGGGGGCCGAGGAAGAGACGGGGCCGGATAACAGGCTCCTGTTTGCTGTGAGAAGTGTGTGCTAGAATCAATATTTAACCCGGCTCCTCCGCAGCGTGTTTACTCCGGTGATCACACTCCGCATCGGCCCCCCTTTTGTTTTCTGCCGCTGGAAAAGGCGGCTCGCTGTGATGCTACAAATGAGACGCCGGCCTGTGAAGTGACACAGGTCTGACCGCGTCAATATTTGCCGTGCCGGAGGAGGGTGGGGGGTGGAATTGGGATTTTGCAATTATCCACTCGTTCTGAGGGGGAGGGGTGGAGGGGTGAAGGGGTCCC
>NW_017308145.1:4352-6989 GCF_000935625.1 Nanorana parkeri | reverse complement strand
GAGATCCCGATTTCGCAACCCTCGGAGATGATCATCAATTATCATAGTTTAGGATCCGGCGGCAGAACGATCGTTCTCTAAGTGCGCAAATGTCTCGCGATTGGTTCCTGTTTATAATTCCTGTTACATTGTTATCGGTAAAGTACGGCCCGGGGAACGCTAGCGCGCGCATGCTCCCTTTGGTTGGATGTACTTAGAGAAGATAGGAGTGAGCGCAGGCGCAGCTGGAATAACTAAGCCATAGTGACCTATCCCGCCCAGACCACTCTCCCCCCGACACGGGGATGGGTGACTGTTGACTGTAGTTGGGTTGGCCTACCACCACACAAGCGTTCCCCAACCTGATTGTAGATGATTGGATTGGTAGAACATTTTACAAAGCCTCTAGACACCATTAGCTTGACTTCAAGCCTCTTCCTGCGCATTGTCTTGCACCCCATGGTGCTCAACTGGCTCTTCCACAACACAGGGAAGGACGATTGTTGATTGTGGTTGGGTTGGCCTACCGGCACACCAGTGTTTCCCAATCTGGTTGTAGATGATTGGATTGGTAGAACATTTTACAAAGCCTCCAGACACCATTAGCTTGACTTCAAGCCTCTTCCTGCGCATTGTCTTGCGTCCCATTCTGCGCAACTGGCTCTTCCCCAACACAGGGGAGCACGATTGTTGATTGTGGTTGGGTTGGCCTCCCACCAACACGGGAAAGGGTGGCTGTTGACTCTAGTTGGGTTGGCCTACCACCACCCATGAGTTCCCCAATCTGATTGTAAAGGATCGGATTGGTCGAGCATTCTGCAAAGCCTCTAGACTACATTAGTCTGAACTCAAACCCCGGACACATGGAAGGACGATTGTTGAGAGTGGTTGGATTGGCCGACCACCACACAAGCGTTCCCCAATCCTATTGTAAGCCTCTTGATACTATTAGCCTGAATTAACACCTCTTCATGCGCATTTTCTTGGGACCCATCCTGCCCAACCGACTCTCCCCCTGATACAGGGAAGGATGATTGTTGATTGTGATTGGGTTGACCTACCACCACACAAGAGTTTCCCAATTTGATTGTAGATGATTGGTTTAACATTCTGCAAAGCTTCTAGACGCCATTAGTTTGAACTCAAACCTCACGGAGTGCATTTTCTTGCCCCCGATCTTGCCTTATCGACTCTCCCCTAAACACAGGGAAGGACAATGTTGACTGTGATTGGGTTGGCCTACCAGCACTCTGGATTGCCATTAGTGTGAACTCAAACTTCTCCATGCGCATTTTCTTGGGAACCATCCTGCCCAACCGACTCTCCCCCGATACAGGGAAGGACGATTGTTGATTGTGGTTGGGTTGACCTACCACCAACACTGGAAAGGGTGACTGTTGACTGTAGTTGGGTTGGCCTACCACCACACAAGCGTTCCCCAATCTGATTGGATGGGTTGAACATTTTGCAAAGCCTCTAGACTACATTAGTCTGAACTCAAACCTCACGGTGTGCATTTTATTGGTTCTTGGGACACATCCTGTCCATCTGGCTCTCACCCGGACACATGGAAGGACGATTGTTGAGAGTGGTTGGATTGGCCGACCATCACAGAAGCGTTCCCCAAGCCTATTGTAAGCCTCTTGATACCATTATCCTGAATTAACACCTATTCATGCGCATTTTCTTGGGGCACATCCTGCCTTACCGACTCTTCCCCAAACACAGGGAATGACAATGTTGACTGTGATTGGGTTGGCCTACCACCACTCTAGATGCCATTAGTTTGAACCCAAACCTCTCCATGCGCATTTTCTTGGGACCCATCCTGCCCAACCGACTCTCCCCCTGATACAGGGAAGGATGATTGTGGTTTGGTTGACCTACCACCAACACGGGAAAGAGTGACTGTTGACTGTAGTTTGGTTGGTCTTCCACCACACTAGTGTTCCCCAATCTGTTTGTCTTGATTTGATTTGATTGGTCGAACATTTTGCAAAGCCTCTAGACCCCATTAGCTTGAACTAACAACTCTGCATACAAATTTTCTTGCTTCTTATACATTGGCCCTTTAACGCACACCAACGCATCAAAAGCCATCCGATGCGCGGCGGATAGTTGCAAACTAACACCATTTGAACCAATCGCTAACCTGCGTACACGGGTTGACGTGTGCTATAGATGTATTCATCAATGTGTGACGGGGCAAATGGCCCCTTATTGACCCAAAAAGGTTCTTTCTGTGGATTTTATTTTTTCATAAATATGACACGACCAGTCTTAAAAAAAAATGGCAAAAAGAAGTTGAAAAGTTAGATAACCCCTCCCCCCCCCCCCACCAAAATTTTTTTTGTTTTTTTTTTTCTATCGCTTCGCGTCTTTCATTCTGGCCGGTTGCCCCGGAGATTTGGCGACGGCGGAGGAGGACTGGGGGCCCGGGGTCTACCTGCTGAGACTTTTTCTTTTGAAAGGTGACAGGCGATGATCAAAGGCGCTGCCATCCATATGCTGGGACATGAAAGCAGCATGGTGACTGACTATAAATCAGTCACGGGGAATTAAACTCTCAGGACTTCCTTTTATTTGTCTTTTCATGGGGAGATCCCTCTCCCGGTGCTGCTCCTTAATCCTGGAAATTGCCTTACAATTTGCCCCCGA
>NW_017308145.1:0-2519 GCF_000935625.1 Nanorana parkeri | reverse complement strand
CTTCGACATCTAGTTTTGGGGTGCCCTTTGCGCGGCGTTGTATTTGCAGCCATATGGAGATGTGAGGTGGAGAGGAAGATTATTTTTTAAAGAATTTTTTGATGAAGTGGTGAAGTGAAAAAAATCTTGTGACAGGTTTATAGAGATGTGTGTGTCCCCACTGGGGGGGATTTGTTTTGACTTCCTGCCCTGGTGACCACCCGACAAGAACAGGGACAACAGCAAAAACAGGATGGATTTAGAGAACAAGAGAGAAGAAGAGAGGGGAGAGAGAAGTGAGATAGAGAGAGGAGAGAGAGAGAGGAGAGAGAGAGAGGAGAGAGGAGAGAGAGAGAGGATAGTGAGATGAGAGAGAGAGGATAGTGAGATGAGAGAGAGAGAGAGGAGAGTGAAAGGGGAGAGAGTGGTAAGAGATGAGAGAGATGGAGAGAGAGAAGAGTGAGAGGAGAGAGAGTGGAGAGAGGAGAGTGAGATGAGAGAGAGAGAGGGGAGAGTGAAAGGGGAGAGAGTGGTAAGAGATGAGAGAGATGGAGAGAGAGAAGAGTGAGAGGGGTGAGAGAGAAGAGAGAGGGGTGAGAGGAGAGAGAGAGAAGAGAGAGAGAGGGGTGAGAGGAGAGAGAGGGGTAAGAGAGAGAGGGGTGAGTATCTTCTGGCTCTAATAAGACGACGACGCAGTGCCCTCTACAATCAGATCTCAGGCAGTACAAGTGGTAGATGATACGCCGCGAGCATGCGCGGGGAGGTGGGGGGTGCGTGCGAGGCGTTATTGACATAACTAAAGCGACGCTCTGAGACGAGAGTCAGGCCCCATTACACAATGCGCTGAGCTCTTGGATGAAGAATAGCTGACAGCGGGCTGGCCTCTCCCTCCGACTCCTCGCCGCGGTCTCTGCAATGCATCATGGGCCGGGCCGGCAGGTAAGGCTCGGAGCCGCGCCATCTGTTATCCTTTGTTTTCGCGGCTTCTTCTGGTCGGTGTTTGTTTCAAATTCTCGGAGCATCTGGAGAGTCAGAAGGCGTAAAATGTCAGCCATATTCTTTCCTCTGTTTCCCCTCCGCGGGAGCAGACAACATTGTGCCCCGGGCTAGACGCGCTTAAAGGAGGACTCCGGACACAGGATGAGGACCGCACCGCGCTCGCCTGTCTCTGGGTCAAGAAAAGTATATACTGTATACCTCACAATAGATTGGGAATCAGTGTACAATCGAGGCATCGCGACTTTCTATTCAGGACCATGCTAGGCATTGCAGACCATGTGATCTGAGCCAAACACAGGCACACCCACATACAATGATAATCACTGTGGTAGCTGAAAACTAGGGTGCTATAGGGACCCTTTAGGACCGTACTAGGCATTGCAGACTATGTGATCTGAGCCAATAGCAGGTACACCCACATTAAACAATGATAATCAATATAGTAGCCGGGAACTGGGATGCCATATGGACCCTTTAGGACCATGCTAGGCATTGCTGACTATGTGGTGTGAGCCAGCAGCAGGTACTCCCACATTAAAATGATAATTAGTATAGTAGGTGGGGACCGAAGTGCTGAATGGACCCTTCAGGACCATGCTAGGCATTGCAGACTATGTGATTTGAGCTAATCACAGATACACCCACATACAACAATGATAATCAATATTGTAGCCGGGAACTGGGGTGCTATAGGGATTCTTGAGGAGCATGTTAGCCACTGTAGACAATGTGATCTGAGCCAATAGCAGGTACACCCACATTAAACAATGATAATCAGTATAGTAGCCGGGAACTGGGGTGCCATATGGACCCTTTAGGACCATGCTAGCCATAGCGGACTATGTGATCTGAGCCAAACACAGGTACACCCACATACAACAATGAATCAATATTAGTCTTCCTCCTGCCTGCAGCAGACTGATCACTGGGGGAGGGGAGACTGAGGAAATGCTTCCTCCTCCCTGCAGCAGACTGATGACATCACCTCAGCCTAGGCAAAGTCACTGACTGGAGATTAAGGGTGACTTTTCATTGATAAAAGGTGGAGCTTTTTCTAAAAAATGACCCCGAGGAATTTATTTGTAGATAAATGTGATGAATTCCCGGAAATCTGAGGACATCATCGGGAATGAAAATCTGGCTTATCCTACAGGAAGGAAACAGAATGCGCGCCGTCCCTTTAACGCCGAGCTCGCTGCCAAATTTGCCAATTGTTGTTTAATGGAAGGGGCGGGGCCATACAATTGGCATCTTTCAGGAGAGTTTAGATCTCCATTTACAGAACGGGCCATTAGCTGATTAGAAAAAAAAAAACGAATCTCATTATTTTTGAGGGAGCGACTTTATCGTGATAGATGAGCGGATGTCAGCGTGCCGCTCGTTAGAGGCTCCGCCTCTAAATCCGAACTCTGGGATCAGCAAATATCGTCCTCATACAAGAGTCATGTGTATTGTTCTGGAATCTCTGTGAGCTTTGTGTATGTCTTCCAGATCTGTGCAGTAATAAAGACCACTCACTGCTGCTAATCTTTTTATTGAAA
>NW_017308144.1:257650-275501 GCF_000935625.1 Nanorana parkeri | reverse complement strand
TTTTAACTCATGGAGTGCTGGTGACCTATTTCTTCAATCTACACTAGGGTGGGCGCCCTTCTCTTTTGTTTGCATTTAATAGCTGTTCAGAAACATGATGAATGTAAGTGTTTGGCAAACATGTAAAGCAGTGCTTTGCTGGGCAAGGCATATTTGTCTAATCTGGATTCATTATTGAAAAAAAGTTTGAGAGTTTAATACTACTGCAGGTAATTGCCATTGTATAAATAGTTACCATTTTGTAGGGGCATGTATTGACTTATGGTTAAATGGAGTGACTGCTCTCTACACACCAGCCCCTGATGAACGGTGAAACATGTTAGGTGTAGCCTCTGTAAGAGATGTTATTTGAATGTTGGACAGTGTGTGACTACTAAGCATTACAACATTGAGATCCACAGTTTTTAGTACCCTTTTAAACTTTTTTAATGTTTAATAAACGTTTTAAATGATTCTTGTACTGCTTGTCATTGTCATTACATGCACTATTATGAATAACTGCTGAAGAAGCAGTTGATCCCTTCTAATTTTCTAGTAAGTCTGTATTTCATTTGAGGTGGAGGATACGGCTTATCTTGCGCACCAGGGCAGAGTTTGCACTGACAACGAATTGCTGCCAGTTTGTGTTTATGATTTTATTGTGGATGTGTATATTCATTTTGTATTGCAAAAGCAGCTATTGTATTTTAGCACCAATTAAGGGTGGACTGCAGAGTTTTTCCTGTTTGTTTTAAAATAGGCCTTGATATGTCATGATAGGTGAGCCATGCATTCTGTGAATACATTTGTAACTATAAAGGTATTTAAAAAATACACAGATTAAACCACTTAGGTATTTTATAGAAGGTCTGGAAAATAATATTTGTGATTCAGAACTTAATGAAGCCTTCAGCAGTCATTTATGAGAAATGGTCGCTAGCCTTTTTTTCTGTAGAAATGTATGTTCATGATCAAAGGTAGGCATACCTACTCTATCAATATAATACTCTTAACAAGTTTTACCACATCCTTTATAAAATATGTGTCTATCTTAGATAATCCTTCCACCACTTCCCATCAGAATTGTTGATTTTCAGGGAAATTTATCCTTACAAGAGATCAGAAGGGCCCAGTAACTACATGGATCCACCAAAATGCTATCACATAAGCTTGTTTGCAGACATATTTGTTATATGATGCATAAAGTAGCATAGTAATGCATCCTTCCTCAATATTGTTAAATAGGAATCGAACTGGCACAGTCACAAAAAAAGTGTGTACTACACCAAAGAATACAATGTTCCAGGATAAGAAAAATGGCAGATAAATGCTACCTGCTGGGCTCTAAAATCCTTTTTTGGGTCTCCTTTTAGGACCAGAGAGTTGCAGCAGCAAAAAAGTTATCCATTTCAGGATTTTTTATTTCCTCTGATAACCTCAATGCCTTGCTGCTTATGCTGCTTTTGAGATGGAACTCCAGCCAAAACCTTCATTCTCTTTTTTTCTCTTTTGATAGAGTAGTGAGGGCTAGAACCTCTAAAGTCTTGTTATTGGTGTGTCTTTGCAGGAAAAATTACTATTTCTGTCCCAGTAACTACTTTGTTACCAGAGTGAAGTGAAATCTCTCAGTGAGGCAAAAGACAGCAACAAATGCCTGATATAGGATCTAACCCATTCTCAACTGTGTCCAAAACTAGAAAAAAAGGATTTCTTGGAGTTACACTTTTATGCTGCTTGTGTAAACAAGTGCTAGCTTCTCTTTTGCCTGAACATTTTTGAGCAATATACACATACAATGTGTCTGAAGCCAGATACACTGTGCTTTGGTTATAGGATTTCAAAACCTTAAATAATTAGAAACAATAATTAGAAATAAAGAGACTCTAGAGCTTGCCTCATTGCCTAGTTGAAAATTGTGTCTGTATGTTAGAAAATGATCTGTTTAGTTACAGTATTTTTTTTTACCCAAATAACACATATACAATGTGAAGTGTAAATTATGTGACAAAGATAGGCTGTTTGTGTTTGTAGCACAATTCCCCACCAACCCATCTTCAAGCAAGAACATTTTAGTAAAGAGCAGCCAATAAAGGCAGCCCCGCTTCAGTCAGTGAGACCAAATATATCTGTAGAAAACATAAACCAACAAGGCGCTTTCCCTAGTGCTGATAAAACTTTATTATATCAAATGCATAAAAACAATCAGAAATGCTCACAAAAGCAAGCATTTAGTGTGGCTTTCTTGTAGTCAAAACTGCTACAAACAGCTGCAGCTCCAAGGAACGATAAGCCTTCAGGAGTAACACCGACACTCTGCTCACGTCACATAAAACTGCTGCTGAATGCTGACACATTTCCGGGGACATGCCCCCTTTTTCTGAGCGATTCAACCTTAGCTACCAGTGAACTAATGAATATTCTCATTGCCAATCACAAGAAGACATTGTGGTTGCCTAGAAACGAGTGGCCAATCAAGAGCAAGTAGGCATCTCTCTCCACAGCCATAACCTGCCCACACCCCTGAATCTGACAAACCATTTGGGGAAAACCTTTCCCCCACTGCTCACTCTGCCCACTTTGACCGAAGACAGGAGGCTCACCTCTAGCAGTTGGCAGTCCAGAGCGATTCTCGGCCGTCCAGTGTGCACACACAGACCTCAAAAGGAAACTGCTGTGAGCACCAATCCAGTGCATGACAGCTCACAGAACCAGCAATCACTAGCGGATTCCTATAGTTAGACACATACACACAGGATACAGAGGACACCACTGTTATCACCGATCTGACAGCCAGATCTGGACATCACGGCTGACACCTACAAACGCCACTTATATTGTTGTATTGGGCAGATTGTAAACAAATAAAAGTACACATTAATATTGGACAAATACAGTGTAACACACTCCCCAGCTACTAACGTAAGAGGTGTCGCACTTTGTGCTATCAGCTCTTGTTGGCCCCAGACTTTGAGTCATCCCTGCCATACCTGGAGGGGTGGGAGAGGGAGCTGGGTATCTCTCTTTCTCCGTATGAAAGAACTAGAATAATAATGCTTTCCTTGAAGTCATCCATCAGCAGTAGATACCAGGAGTCGGGGTACAAGATTCTCACCCGATGGTATCGGACCCCAAAAAAATTACCAACGATTTTCCCTGGAGCGTGTGGCTCTTGCTGGAGATGTGACTTCTCCCCGGCAGACATGCTGCATGTGTTCTGGTCATGCCCATTATTACTACCTTTCTGGACTCAAGTACATACAATCGCTCAAAAAGTTACGGACACACCGATCCCCATGACACCTTCCTTCTACCTCTTGCATCATAACACACACTCTCCATCAGCAGTAGATACCAGGAGTCGGGGTACAAGATTCTCACCCGATGGTATCGGACCCCAAAAAAATTACCAACGATTTTCCCTGGAGCGTGTGGCTCTTGCTGGAGATGTGACTTCTCCCCGGCAGACATGCTGCATGTGTTCTGGTCATGCCCATTATTACTACCTTTCTGGACTCAAGTACATACAATCGCTCAAAAAGTTACGGACACACCGATCCCCATGACACCTTCCTTCTACCTCTTGCATCATAACACACACTCCCTGAAGGGGTACAAGAAGTCGGTCTTAATTCATCTCATTAATGCTGTACGGGCCTGTATTCCGGCAATGTGGAAACAGGTTACCCCACCTACAACGGGACTGTGGTTCAGCAAGATACGGGACATTCGACACATGGAGGATCTCACTAGCTCTGTCAAAGGGACCGGGGCCCAGTTCGGAGCTACCTGGTTCTGGTGGGATGAGTTTACCTCCACACAGGAGTATTTGGATCTGACGGTTTAGCACTACCTGGTGGACGGGTTACCTGACCCCTTCCCTCTGCCCCTCCCTTTTCCCTGCTGCTCTGCTACCCCCCCATTTCTGTTTCAAGACCCCCCTCCGTCTTTTCTTTTCTCTCTACCTATCTTCTTTACTTCCTATGCCTCTGCGATTCTGTACGACCCTACGTATAGTATGTAAATACTTACCTCCCTAATTGCCGCAACTCCGGTGAGACTGCAAGAGTCCAGTTGCCCAACACACACCACAGTAAGGGAGCCTGGGCACGGAATATAAATTAGATCCACTCAGGATGGACCTGAACAGCTCCTCTCATTCTTACGGTGAGCCACTAGATAACTAGGCAATTGAGTTGCACTCGAGAAAGGCCCCCTAGGCAGTGGAGTCCGGATGGTCCACAGGCTGAGGTGTGGCCGACGGGGCTAATCATCCTAATTGGCCCTAGGGTTGTGACGAGTACATTTGCAGTTATAATTATAATATTGTTTGAAGACGTCTATCAGTTGCACGCGATCAGTGGCTGCGTCCACTGCTTTGGTATTGGAAATTGTGTCCCTTACTTACTTTCTGTTGCATGTATTCTTGAAAACCTGTTCAATAAAAGAATTTATAAAAAAAAAAGAGGTGTCGCACTTCCCTGTGTGATGATCCGGTGCCGGGTTTTACCTCCTGTCCGAGCTGCTCGGCTTCCTGCCAATCCACTCTGAACCTCTCCATTAAAAGTCCAGCTCACTTGTTCTGAGACGTTCGAGCAACGTGTCTTTACACTCAGTCGAACTCCCTGTTTATTGCATGCCTTTGAAATCCCTATCACCTACCTTGTTCGCTGTGTGTCTCTGGAATCCCTCTTGCTCCCAGTGAGATACTGCACATCCAGCAAGTGGATTGTTATCATCATCCTCTTCAGTGAACCCTTGCACCTGTGCTTACATGTGTGTCTGTCCTCGTGTGGCTGCCTGTTCCATGCGGCCTCACTCTTCAGTGTATCCCGGATTACCGTGTTGTTGCTGCCTCCTCTCACACTATTATTTAGACTTCTACCCTTGTGTCCCTCAGTATCAAGAACCACTGTCTGTGTATTGGCTTCACTTCTGCCTGCTGTTGTAGCCAGCACCTCTGTGCTGCAACTAGCCTCTGTGTGGTTGTGCTAGAGGACCGCAACCTGGAAGGTGTCCAGCACGCAATCATCCTCACCATTAGAGGCTTTGTCGAACACCTGTTATCTGCATCCCAGACACCATTTTTTGCACGCTATATTTTGTAATTTTGTGTGCCCTGGTCGCCAGACCGTGACAGGAGGACAATTATCATTTTGTTTTAAAACATTTATTTGCTATTTTATAGCTTATAGCATATTTAAGTGATGTAGGATCAATAATTGTTAACTTATCAATTTTTAATGCATAGTAGGCCATGGGAATATTTATTAGTACACAGGTAGCTTAGGCTGAATTGCTCTGAAGAAGGGGGTGTGTCCCCAGAAATGCATCAGTATTCAGGAGCAGGATTATGTGACACAAGCAGAGTGAAGGTGTTACTCCTGCGGGCTTATCATCCCTCATCTTGAAGCAGCAGCTGTTTGTAGTAGTTTTGACTACAAGAAGGTCACGCTAAATGCTTGCTTTTGTGAGTGGTTCTGATTGCTTTGAAATTACAACAAATACACCTTTAGAAATTTTATACTTTGCCTAGCTTACTTTTCTTTGTTTCCCCATTCTTCTCACGGTGGTCATTTTTTACTAAGGGTAGATTAATATAGCTCCCTTTACTTCCTGGAACTCCGGCACATGTAACTAGGACATGTGACCATGCACATCTTCTCAGTGGAGGAAAATACATTTCCCTGAGATCTTGTGAGATTACAGATGAGATTTCCCAGGATGCATTGCTTGGGCACAAATTACATCACTAATGCCCATGAGGACCAGGAAGTGCAAAAATAGTAATTGTAAGTAAAAGCAAAATATGTTTAATGAATGTATGTTTAATGAATGTAAGGTGATTTCATAGCTGCATGCTGATGTGATTTTTTAGTGAAAGGGGGTAAAAGTCCACTTTAGTAAAGCACGTATTAATACTACAATTAAATGTCAATATATGTATGGGCTTGCTTATACTGCCCAGTAGGGTAAGCTATGAAGATTAATTCATAAGACCCAGTCGGGATAAATATGGGCATTCCCACAAATCCCCCCTCCCCCCCATGTGGATCATAGTTCTCTTGTATGTAGCAGTAACATATACTTGCAAGGTACAGATAAGTATTAAAACAAATGTCAGTTCATGCTGTATTACAGATGAACACATAAAGAGGACAGGAATTCAAGTTTTTGTTACTTCTATGTCACATAACATACCTCCATCTAAACTTATTTTTTACATGCTATCCGATCATGCTTTTAGTTAGTTTATGTGCTTCTGTTTGTGTTAATTGGAATCCATTGCTTTTTAACACACCATACCTGCTGTCTAGTCTGAAAAATTCAGTGATATTTTTTATTGCAATGCCAGGATGCTGTGTGTTTGTCTGAGCCATAGCAGCTCTGTTCATATATCACATGACTGTATCTATTCTAAAGAAACAGGCTGATGAAACAAATCACACATTTTTCTTCCAGGACATTTGGATTGCTGCCCCCTCCTTTTCTCAGGTTGTATTTTTGACTTTCCGTTTCATAGATTCAGTGGTTTGACTTCCTCACTCTTCCATACTGATTGTTGTAGTGTGTATATTGTGTCATTGGTCTGGAAACTAGCACTTTCTGATTCTGCTCTTATGATGACTTACACGTTTCTTTTTTGAACTATGTATACACTCTTCATTGTGTTTACTGAGTAGAAATGCACATTACCCATAAATCAACATCACCCTCAGCCAATCTTCCAGGCATTAATCTGCACAATTGGTTGTCTGTCAATACCAAAATTTTAACTTGCTCCTGCCTTGCCACACACTGTACACATTAATCAGACAATTCTGTCTCTTTTGTCTGTATTTATACATGTTTTGGGTGAGATCTTCCTAGCCTTAGATCTTACTACAGGTATTATTAAAAGTTTGTTGCATTTACCTTCAGATTATGAGCACTTGTAGGTTTATTTATATGTGTATTAAATGTCTTAGCAATATGCTTGCTGTTAGTATTCTGTATTTTGGTTATATGCTGAAATGTATAAGGCTATATATAACCAAGACCTGCCAATCACTTGTTTTTCACTTGCTTTGTGTGTTGGTGGTCTGTGTCATATGAACAACGAGTTTCCGGCATCTGCTGTCATAGCCTGCTTTGCTGTTGTGAGTCTATGGAAATCGTTGTTTAAACCAAAATGTTCATCATAAATCCTACAGTAATACTGTGTGCATAAACATTCATCTCAACTGAGCATTTTCATCAGCATCTTTAATTGAACACCTTTTTATGGGTTTCTGTTATAATATTTATCTGTGTAGTTATGGTTTTATAATTGTGCATGCATGTCCAGCTCTTAATATACATCACTGTACCTGTATGTCTTAGAAATTGTGGTTTTAAAAATGTTTGTATTACTTATGTTTATCTGTATGTGTTTTAAACACAAAACATTTAGGAAAACATCATATTGCATAGGAAGTGTGTACATTTGTTAATTATACATTTGCATAGCTTGTTTTAAAACTTGCAATGGCAAATGTTTGTCATCTTTGTTGCTTTAAAGAATCTAGAGTATTTCTAAAAAAAAAAAAGGATTTTTGAATCCTCATACAATAAGTTGTGAGAATACAGGTGAAACTCTGAAAATTAGAATAGCGTGCAAAAGTTAATTTATTTCACTAATGCAACTTAGCCGTCTACCAGGAGATTTTGGAGCACTTCATGCTTTCTTCCACAGATGAGCTCTATGGGGATGCTGGCTTCATTTTCCAGCAAGACTTGGCACCTGCCCACACTGCCAAAAAATGTCTGAAATTAACTTAATGTCTAAATTAACTTTTGCACGATAGTCTAATTTTTCGAGTTTCACCTGTATGTACTTTAATTGTCTAATCATATGAAAAGCAAATCCAAGTTTACTTATTTTATCTGCAAATGATTGGACAGTTTATTGTGGGGAGATTCTCCACCACTTTAGAAAATCAGCCAAATGCTGTGGATAATAAAATGAACTGTGAGATGCTAAAACAAAACTATAGATATATTACAGCTATAATAGGGCAGGCAGGTTGCATCCTATGGTGCAGTTTATCATCATTATTATTTTTTATGTTATTATTATTATTAGGAGAAAGAGGATAAAATGCATTAAGGACATTCAGAAACATCCTTTTAGTCTAAAATATAAATTGATTCATATGGTCTACCAAATATATAAAAAAATCCAAACCTAAATAGCCATTCAGCGTAAAAAATGTTGCACATACATATCTTCAAAAACTAAATTGCTGTATCGTAGAATGATTCATAGCATTATGTGTAGACCTTATTAACGCCAATTCCTCCTACAAGATATCTGACATGATTTGACATTTGATTAAGAAGTCTTGTTTGTTTAGATAGCATTTCAAAATTATTGACTTTTTTGTCTTATTTGGCACTTTTTGCACTTCTAGACATCATGCAAAAGAGTAATACAAGATTAGTGTCGTCTATGTTATTTGAGTTTGCCTTTGTCTATATAATATTTCTTGTAACTCAGTTTCCTGTTTTTTTCCAGTAAAATGTATAGTCTAAATTTCAAAAATAGATCTGTTGGAATCTCTATATAATTACATATAGTTTAAGTAATAGGTAAATTAGCAATTGTGCACCAAAAAATCGCCCTTAAAATTCATATTGTTAAACAACATTACCAGATTTTGCTATAGTCAATGTATTTTATTAAAAGGTGTCCCTAAACACAGTAATAAACAGATGGGGATCCAAAAAACTAGCGGCGTACGCTTTACAATTGTACAATGCGCTATTAAAGCCAGCAGAGCACAATAAAAATTAATGGCCTGTCAAAGTCACATTCCTGCTCTTCTTTAATCACCAAGTTCTTTCTGCTTCATTAATCATAGCGAGCTCTGTGAAGTACCACAGAGTGAAGATAGCGATACACATGCTCCGTTAAATAATCAACCCTATATTGGGGCCAATTTTGTCTGAGGTCTAAAGTGACACTTAACTGAGGAGTTGCATGTAAAAAATATTAACTTGCCTTAACTATTAACAAAAATGTATCTTATTTGTGTATCACTCAGCTGTAGATCCTCAAATCATCTCGAAATTGGTGCTGACACTGTCCTTCCTTCTGGAGGGTGGCTGTTTGTTTCCCATGGTCCCTGTGTGTGTTGTAAAGTAGCCACCACTCCAAGCTTGCTCCTGTGATGGACTACAATCTCACATTTAGTTTACTAATTTGTACTGAGCTTGTAGTTTATCATGGGAGTGTGCTTAAAGCAGTGGCTACTTTACAACACACACAGGGACCATGTGGGGACAAAAGTAGCCACCCTCCAGAAAAAAAGAACAGTGTCAGCATGAATTCAGAGATGATTTGAGGATCTACAGCTGAGTGATACACAAATTAGACCCATTTTTGTTAATTGTTAAGGTATTTGAATCCATTTATAAGATTTAACTCCTGAGTTTAGTTTCCCTAGAATCTACCTGTGGCAGATTCTAGGTAGTATACTAAAAATCTATACAGCATTTAAATTAATGTGTGTTTTTTGTGTGGTTAAAGAGGACTTTCATCCCCCTCATTGTGTAAAAAAATTTTTTTATCCCCTCTTACCTTTTTTACTAATTTATCCTCAAACGTACCCAAACACCCAGAGGGGGATTCATTAAAACTGGAACAGACCGAATCTGGAGCAGCTTTGCACATCAACGAATCAGCTTCCATCTTTCATTTTCAAAGCTTAACTGAATAAACAGAAGAGAGAAGCTGATTGGTTACTATGGGCAACTACTCCAGATTCTGTCTGTTCCAGTTTTGATTAATCCCCCCTCCCCAGTTTTTCCAGCAGCATTTTGTTATTCACCGCTCCATTGCTGCACACCAGGTCCCGCTTCTCCATCATCCTTTTTGCCGCCATCATGAGCCAGTTGTCTCTTCCTGGTTCCTGAACAGCTGACCCCCTGATGACGTGTGCCAGATCTACCTTCCTTCACTGCTGCCTTATAAGCCGGAGGTGGCAGGAGAGGGATTATACATCATTCTCACCTAGGAAAGAATGGAGGCAGGGGGCCGACTAGACTGGAACTTTTGGAAAAAAAAAGAAGTAGAACCCCCCAATAAAATACAAAAACAGCACGAACAGCGCTCTCGGATCGGCCTGTAGGGAGGATCGGGATGCCCAGGGTATATGCCCGACTCAGGCTGGTCTGCCATCCAAGGATGCTCGTCCACGGTTGGAGAGAGGTGAATGGTGAACGAGGGGAGAGATGGCAGAGCAGGGACTACATCCGTGTCCCCACTGTGTGAGATCCAGGGGGTGTAAAAGAGACTGGGGGGCGTAGCGTCTGGCTGGGCTGCTGTGAATGCAGCTGTGGATAGGAATGCTCAGTCTGTGTTGGCCCGGGTTGGAGCGAAAAGCACGAGCCGTGATAACGGCAGTGGAGGGGAACCGACAGGGCGGCAGATGGTCGAGTCAGTGATAATCAAGTCGTGGGATGGAGGATGTCGGGAGCAACGCGTTTCGAGGAAGCACCTCTTTTTTAAGCTCGGAAAAAAAGGTATACCAATAAAAACCAGAACAAGTCTTTTTTTTATGAAGGGTCTGCAAATCAAATTCATTTGTTTTCAGCACCAGCATTTAAATTTTTGGCCACTGCTAATAGTGCAGGTTAAGGTAAGTATGCTTCTGTAAGGGTTACTTTAGTGTTTGGGGTTAACTTGGGGATTAGGTTGGTTTTTGATGCCCGGGTTTAGAATGTTTTGTTTAAGCGTTACGATTGAAAGGCTTATGTTATGTTTAAAGTGACACTAAACTCAGGAGTTAAATCTTAAAAATGCATTCAAGTACCTTAACTATTAACAAAAATGTATCTTATTTGTGTATCATTTGGCTGCAGATTCTCATACCATTTCTAAATGTGTGCTGACACTGTCCTTCCTTCTGGAGGCTCGGTACTTTTGTTCTTCATGGTCCCCATGTGTGTAGTAGCCACCACTCCAAGCTCATTTCCATGATGGACTACAATCTCAATACATATTGGTAAACTAAACATGAGATTGTAGTCCATCACGGGAGTGAGCCTGGAGCGGTAGCTACTTTATAATATACACTAGGACCATGGGGAACAAAAGTAGCCACCCTCCAGGAGGGTGCAGCAAGAGGAAGGGAAGATGCAACACTCGGCTTTATCATTTACAAACCATGATCATGTTTTTATTTAGTTTCCCTCTTCTGGCCACATCTTGTCAGATGTGGCTAAATTTAAAAAAATGTGTGCCAACGATATACAGAGGAGTCAGATGACACAATATAACTGAAGAAACATGAACCTACCTCTCTTTTCTCTTGTCTTCTGGTCTGTACAGATGTAAATGTATATGGATATAAAAAGACAACATACATCCTTAAATAGCACATTCTAGTGTTAATTTTTTACTAAATTAGTAGTTCGATAGAAGGAGTGAAGTGTTTACAAAAGGTAATCATCAAACAGGTATACCTAGAGTCATGTGATGTCTAAATACAAACCTGGCACAGGTTAAGGGTTACGCAGGGTTGGTTAACACAGTTTAACTTTATAGTTTAGGTTGAGTGTTAGGGGTTGTTTGTGGAAGGTTAAATGTTAGCATCTGGTCTGTTGTTAGGTACATTTGGGAAAACTCTCAAGAACTCCCAGCTCCAAAAATCAGTGTACCATCTTTACATTTCTATAACAACTGTGTTACAGCTCTAGCCAGTTGCTTACATACCTTATATACTGTAGTCAATGTTACGTCAGTGCATAGTTATGGCTCAGATATTTCAGCTTGCATTTGCAACATTGCTGTTTAGTTCAACCGTGACATGAAGACTGTTGAATGAGAAAGGATACTGTTTTTGTGAAGGACATCTAGTTTTATGATCTCACAATGACTTGGCACATTCTATTTAGCACTAAACCACTCATTAAACTTGGTAAATCATCAGTATCATTTATGCAGCTATGGAAGTAAATATATGAAATATTCACCACGTTTTTCCACTGATCTATGGGTATCAGTAATAGAGTAATTAAACATGGGTCAGTACTATTCAAAAGAACTGTATTCAAACAGTACAAGAAAATCAAATTTGAAAGCAATGAGCTTGTCATATAAGCTTCAAATAATGATTTCTTAGATAACAGGACATTAGAAAACCAAGCAAGCATCCAAATTACCCATAGTGAATCAATATAGCAACTCAAATCTCAAATTTGATTACAGCAAAAGAAAGGTGAGGGTGAATGACAAGACTTGCATGCTGTAGGATGGAATGCAATAATTGGCATGTTTGGCTTTGTTTCCATTTATATGTATTTACATATGCATGTATATCCTGTATATACATCATGTAGTGTTTATTGAATATTGGTGTTTGGATCTTTTTTTTTTCTTTTTTAATTGCTACCACTGTACCGTTGAGGTATATTTAGTTAAGTTAAATAATACAACCCAAAGATAAATTAAAAAAAAAGTTTTTGAAGATAACAAGGGGGACATATCTCGTACAACCATATAGTAATGTGTGTGTTTCTTTCAAAATCTATCGGTGAAGGTTTAAAGTTGCCTTGATTGCGATGCTGCCTTTAAAAGGAGACTCCTGCCAAAACTTTTTCATTTTGGATAAAATGGGAAATTTCCTGCTGTTTTAAAGGGGCAGTAAGTGAGGTTACATTTCCCCATTAGGCAATGACAGGAATGAGGTAAAACCTCCCCAACATGGCATGACTATAAAAGCATGTAGAATGAGAATTCTTCTTAATATGGACACAGACCGCAATAACCAAAAAGGTTTAAAATCTTTCCCAAATTTATCAACATTTATTGAGAAAATATTGTTTCATCTTATGCACCAATTTAGAAAAAACTGTGACTATTTAGTCAAAATCTTTACTGGAATTGGAAATGGAGGGCCCCAACATGCTGAAAATATAAACTTAAGCAGAGAGCTAAGAGGCAGGTAAGGTGACAAAGTGCTAGAAAGCACACCAGCCATGGCAAGGAAAAACCTTTGGGTGTCTCCCTGTGTTCTCGCAAATATCCTTTAGTTCTCTAGCAGACCCAAAAGCTTGGGTGATCTAATATGCAAATTGTGCAAAATTTGGCACAAAAGTATGATGGGCATCCTTATGGGCCAGTAGGGAGACAGGACGGCAAAGGGCTAGTCATTCCTATCATTTTATGCTGACCAGTATTGATTTGCTTTTAGCTCTATTAAAGTGTAGTTTTGTGTATGTCTGCACAAAATAAATACATGCAATAGCATTCAATGCCAAGCAGCAGCAAGCAAAGCAAACATAATATTATCCTGCATTAAAAGAGGAATTTTGGCAAGGGATAAAAACATAATATTACCACTTTATAAATCACTGGTACGGCCTCACCTTGAGAATGCAGTTTAGTTTTGGTCAGCAACCCTCAGTAAAGATGTCCTCAAACTTTAAAGATTCAGAGAAGGGCTACAAAATTATTAAAGGGGATGGGAGGCCTGAGTTAAAGGAGAACTATGGGGTCAGGGCTTTTCCCCATAGTTCTCCTTAGGGTAACGGGAGGACACAAGCTAGCATCCTCCCGTTACCCTGAGCTCAGTATACCGCGAGCTACGGCTCGCGGTATACTGAGACGCCGCAGCCGGAGCGAATCCCGACATCGATGTCGAGATCCGCCCAGCTGCGTCAGTGACAGCTGGCTCTGCCTATCTAGAGGCAGAGCCAGTTGTACCTGCCCCCTCCCCCGTCCGTTCCGCCAGTCAGCGCTGGCGGATCAGAGAGGGGAGGGGGGAATCCTGTCATGGGAGAGAGGCGTGACAGGATCGAGAGGTGAGCAAACGCCGGTATATGTTCGCTCACCTCCCGATCTACTGAGCCGACCTGTGACAGTCTCATTGTCACAGGTCGGCTAGAACTATGAGGTGAGTGAAAAGCACTAACCTCATAGTTCTCCTTTAAGAAGATCGCCTCCAGAAATTGAAACTCTTTTCCCTTAGAAAAGAGGCGCTTAAGAGGCAACATAATTGCAATTTTCAAAATCATTAATGGGGACCACAATATTCAGAATAAGTTGTTTACATCGAGAGCTCTATTGATGACACGAGGCCACAACAAGAGGTTAGAAGAGAGGTGGTTAAATCTTAGACTGCGCAACAGGTTTTTAGGTATGTAGTAGTAGTAAAACTGTGGAATTCCCTTACACAGTCAGTAGTATCCACTGATGGCATTACTAAATTCAAGAAACACTTTTAGATGAGTTTCTTAGTTCACTAAAAATACAAGAATATGGGAACTACTAGAGCCAAATATTTACACGCACGAACGCACGCACGCACACACACACACACACACACACACACACATAGGTTGAACTAGATGGACCTGTGTCTTTATTTTACCTAATTTTCTGTTACTATGTATATCACAATCCTCTGTTCTCTTTAAAAACGTTCATGCAGTTTACCCATGAAATTAGAAGAGTCCTTTAACAAATAGTTGAATTAACATGTATAGATCTTTTAATGTTTTTAGGGCAAGTAACATATAGTGAATCACACACACGATTTAATTCCTTGTTTCTTTACATATTCTCCCAGCATACAGACAATTAATAAAAGATAAACATAGAAAAAAAAGACCACGGTATTTCCAAGTGCTAATATTCTGCAATGAGCAGTGGCATGATTTAACCCAGGTGAACCATTCAGATTTCATCTTAAATATTTATAGATCAGTCAGTATAGTGAATTCTTTTTTTTAGTGGGTTGCAAAAGTTCACCACACTTTGCGTTTTGCTGTAATAAATATGCCTATGTGTGTTGATCCTGTTGGTTTCAGATAGGGGTTTTACTACACTATGACATGCAGCAGGAGTAGTACTAGAAAGTCACTGTGGAAGGTTTACAATATCAAATCTTCAAACCAGTTCTGCGAAGGTAAGTATTAGTCATATGGTAACAAAATTACCCTCTACTCTAAACTTACTATAAATTGGCCAGTCTTCAAGGAACACTGATAGATCCTGTATTAAAAATGTTTTAAACTACTACAGGGGTACTTCGTGAAAATTGGAGCACAATGTAACAGTTTTCATGCCATTCAATTTCTTTGTTTAATTTTTACATATAAAAAAACTAGGGCTCGGGACATTAACGATTAATTCCTTGATTAATCGTTAAACTTTTTGATCGATTAAAATTCTTTTGATCGAAAATGAAAAGACTCGCCTTTCCGCCGGCTTTCGGGAGTCCTGTCGGAGATCCGGTGACGTCACGAACATCAACGTCACCGGACTCCTCCCCCCTTCCCCAAGTGGCTCAGTCGGCTAATGAAGGGAAGGGGAGAGGAGTCCGGTGACGTTGATGTCCTCTCCCCTTCCCTTCGTTAGCCGACAGAGCCACTTGGGCCAGTGAGTTTGCCCAAGAAGCACCAAGCTTCTGTCTTGTCTTAAACTTATATATTTGCACTATGTGGCTCTCCATTAACCCCCTCCCCCAATCTCACTCCCAGAAATGTGCCCATTGAAATTTACTGATATTATGTTGCAATCAGGTCCTTACATGAAATGGAATTGACAGGTGCTGCTACTTCAAATAATAAGCTAATACTTATGTTTAAATCACCCTCAGGGCTTTGCTGTTTTACTATACTATGTAAATACATTTGTAATCCAGCACGTTATTATTCTGAGTTGCCCCACTCAAGCGGCGGCCATATTGAGTGGGGCACGTGAGATTAATAACATGCTGGATTAGTGTGATCCTAGTTCATTCTATTTAATATAGTGAATACGTTGCGCTTGATCTAAGTGAATGTGAATACCAGAGTAAAAAATAAATCATAATCAACACATAAACATCTATATAAATGCCGTAATCTTCTATCTCATTGTGTAATCGATACGTCAGTGTGTAAATGTCCAAGAAATGATTGAGGTATGTGATATGTGGAACGTGTATTCATCCACCCCACAATATATCAATAAATATATGTGTGACAGACGCGCCGGGCTTACCCTATGCAGCTCGGAGTAATCTGTGACAAACAAACAAAAAAATAATAAAGCAACCTAGTTGAAATCCTTATATAAATAACCCGTGGGTCTAGTACTCTTGCATGTGTAAACTTAATCTGGTGAAGAACGATAGTGGTTTCAATACCTAATCATAAAAATATAATAATAATAATATGCACACACTTATTAGTGTCTCGGTGACCCAAAATAGGCAGTGATTGAATCCAAATAAGTGAAATCAGATATATATTCTAATTCCCCTCTTTAGATGTGTACAAGGGGTTAAATAATTATTTTTTTTCTTCTCAAAACAGTCCCAACAATATAACAAACAGGCACACAAATAAACGGAATAATCTCAGCAATGTAACAAGCAGTCAATTTTTCCGATTTTTGCAGTTTATATGAGACGGTATACAAACGATTAGTCTCCTTCTCTAAATGGTATTTAAAGGAATAGTCTGTTCATTTCCCTGATAGATATTCTCCAAAATGTAACCAACCAATCGCTGATTGAGAAAAACCGGAGCGTTCTAAGGTTCTAATAGTCCATCATCTCCTTTGATCTCCAAGTCAGGCAATCAGATGTAATTAAGGGATACAAATGGAGAAAAGGAGGCGAACCATCTAAGTGCAGTATTCAAGTACAGTTTATTTCTTAAAGTATATGAATGCACTTACAGAAATCCAGAACTAATAAAGCTTTTTAAAAACGTGTAGTAGAGATTCGTGTAGTAGAAAATCAGCTATGAGAGGTGAAGACCAAACATCCTTTGATGCGTTTCATAGATTAACTTTCTCAAAAAGGAGTCATGTCATCCCCTCTCACAGCCACCTTTATTTAAACTTGTTTAATTAATTTAATGAGTGCCAGCTGGTTCCCAATTAGTCTCTCCAGCACCAGCCCTCTACATCTCTATGAGAGTCGATGTCTCAGTAAGTTTAATAATTTCTTGGACATTTACACACTGACGTATCGATTACACAATGAGATAGAAGATTACGGCATTTATATAGATGTTTATGTGTTGTTTATGATTTATTCTTTACTCTGGCATTCACATTCACTTAGATCAAGCGCAACTTATTCACTATATTAGATATCTTCTTCACACAAAGTTGCTGCTGGTCCTATAAACTATTTAGCACCCATTCCCAGCGCTGTGAACCTTGGAAGCAATAGTTCATTGTATTACTTCATTGCTGTGCTGTATGTGTATAGGCCAATGTAGTTGGATCTGTATGTGCGTTATAATTAATCAAAATGAATCAATTAAAAAAATTTTGATTAATCGAACACGAACATTTTAATCATTACCAGCCCTAATAAAAACATATCTGGTTGTTTCTATAGATAACTGTTTCATTTTTGCTTTTTCTTTCTTTCTCGGTTGTTATAAATCAGATATTTTTGTTTGCTAATTATTTTACTTATAAATGCATAGAGAACTGGACACATTGCATTCGGTGACCATTGAGGACAGGAAACATACTCTTAGATGATATGTATTAGCTATGCAAAGCACATACATAGGTCGATGTCACCTTGAGCCTGCCTCCCATAATAGTGTGTTTTCTCTCATGCACCCATAGCATGCCCATACTCTCCATGTGTTCATTGTATTCAAGTGATTTTTTAAAGCAATGTATGAACAAGCAAGTAACACCTGTTACAGTATGTATGTTTTGTTGCAGGTTTTGATATAAGCATATAATTATACCCACAAAGTGCCAGCATTGCTTCCAGTGAAGAAGAGATTGAGATATGAAGATTTGTGGGTTCAGTCATGCCTACTGGGGCAATCTTCTTATATAGAATAGAATGTGAAATAACACCTTAAAAGATTTTCAAAAACCCATCTG
>NW_017308144.1:246792-257631 GCF_000935625.1 Nanorana parkeri | reverse complement strand
TTTTCCCAAAAATAAAACTTATTTCTCCTATTACTTGTGGCAGTGCCTTCACAAATCTTCATTAGGGCCCCTAAATCATAATTTTGTATAGATTTGCAATGTATATGTGTAAACAGTATATCATGTCTATTACTTGTGCACCCCAAGATAAATGCACTGTTTCGGGCTTCTTGATAACACACAGAAGCACAATACTAATTTTCTTTAGGATAAACAAGGCAAGCTTGTCTTTATAAAAAAAATATGCTTATTTACTAAAAATATGCACATACAAAATTTGGAAAAAAAATTAAAATAATATATATTTAGGATATTGGTGATATACACAGTTATATTTGTTTATTGCTTTGTTGTCAAGGTCTGTTGCATGTGGGAACCATCAATCTGTACTTAAGCTGGCCAAAACATTCATACCAAAAATCTTCATGGAGCATTCGATAATGCCATCAGAGAATTGACAAATGTTTAAAATTTAGTTTGATTTTAACATAAACTTTTTCAATAAATACATTTTCTGCCTGCTTCTGTCTGCCTTTAGGTGATCCCTAAAGACTCATCTTTTCAGGGATGCCTATCCCACCTCAATCTAACCACTGAACTATAATTTTCTCAAGCAATTCATCCCCACTTCTTGTATCACATGCCCCTCCCTTTTTGATTGTAAGCTCTCACAGGCAGGGCAGGCCCTTACCATCTTCTTTTGTTTTGTAGTGTAACTGTAATGTCTTCCTTATATTGCAAAGCGCTGTGCAAACTGTTGGCACCATATAAATCCTGTACAATAAAAATAATAATTTTCTTAAACAAAAAGCACATGCACTGTAAGAAATGTGTTCGTTTAAGAAAAATGTTCCATACTGCTCCTTCAATTTTTTTATTTTGCCACTACGGTCAAAAGCAATTTGACCCCATTAATTAGCTTTAATACAATCAGTCCATTTTTCTAGATAAGAATATGCGTAGTATAATTGTATTGAGCAACACTGCATTAAGGCTTAGCTGGAGAGTTAAACCTAATAGTTTTTAATATTTCCCAAGGACTTTAATGGTGAGATCACTACCCTGGAGTTCCTAGTTCTGTATATTCGGTGTGGCCTTTAAAAGGAGTTCCAACTTGTTCGATTTTTTGGAGAATGCAACAATGGAAGTGGGGAAAACCTCAAGATGGTCGGCCATACAGATAAAAACCACACTGGAAAGCTCTTACCACTGGAGCAGTCAAGAGATAGAAGAATGTCATACCAGATATACAGCGCTAATCATTCAATTAGAGGGAAATGGATCTAACTCTGTGATAACCTAATAAAGTATATACATCATCTGATATTCCATCTAAAAATCCATGATCTGATTGTGAACAACTTAATAAGTGAAATTAATCAATAAGTGGAGGCCGATCTATGCATTAGATGCTAACCCCGTGCAGCAACATATGTGTCAAAAGAAATATAGGTCTAATACTATTATTAATGCCTGTCCCTTAATCCTTATATACCACAATCTCAATATACAGTATGTGTATCAATTAGTAGTGATATGTGTAAATATTGAATTGATATTAATTAAATACATAAAGTTAACACCTTTAAATTTAGTGCAAAATTAACAAACTTAATAAACATCAATCATTATACAAAAACTTATATATAAAAAATTGGATAGTCTTCTATCACAAGTGATGGATAACCCTTAGGTGCTAGTAGTATGAACACCGTGATTAGTCCACCCAAAAGTCTCTGTGCCAAAGCCTATCTCCCACCAATCTGTGCAATAAAGTGGGACTGCCAGAAATTCAAAGGTGTAGTGAGATTTGCTGGAGATCATATAACTGTCAGACGTCCCCCCTTCAAAGTGCACACTCACCGCAATGTGTTGGCTGTGACAAACAGCCAAACAGGCGTTTGTTTGATAACTCACAGTGCTGCAGCCTCTTTAGTGTACCCTTTTTCAGTCGGTATCCAGAAAGTGACGTATCTCCATATTCATAAAAAGAAAAGGCTCCTCGTTGTGTAGAATTTCCAAAAAGCATTTATTTAAGATAAGCCGGCCGGTTGGGTAGTACAACAGTCGTGCTTCCGTGTTTGGTATCAATTTGGCTGCAAAAGTGGAAATACAGTAGAAGAAAAGAGACTGCACCTGGCAGGGATAATGTGAGAAACTATTTATGTTGTACTACATGAAGTATTGTCATTTTTACCCAGTTTATGAAAAGTGGTTTTAATTGGATTGGTAATAGTCAGCTCTCCATGTTTGGAGGAGCTGCATGAATTATCCTTGTTTATTTTCCTCGACCCATGGAGATTGGAGAGTTAACTTACTCATATCTGATGCTTTAATTTAGGGTATTGTAACTGCTGCAGGTAAGTGACTTTATTTAATAAATTGCTTTTGTAACTTGTATTTTGTAAGATGTTTTCCTTCCTAACCACTGCCATGTACTTCAGTTTTCTCATCCCTATAAAAGTCTACTATTTCTATGGTTAAACACCAAGAGTCTAACACAGGATAGTCCCTTTATCTCCACTTGTTAAGATGCTCTGCCTTTTCTTTCTTTACAAACTATATAGCGAAGAGTTTCAGTGGTGGAGAAATAATTGGTAGTGGATATCAGAGCCTCCTTTTTAAATTAGAGGAAAGCAAAATGTAATTGTTTTTCCTCTATTTTGCTGAGCATTCTAAGATTACTTTGGGAATGTCAACCAATTGCATGGACATCTCCACTTTTCATTTCATTAACATGAGAGTCCCTTAATAAGCAGGAGAGTATGACACATCTAGGTCTAGGAAAAAGTCAATAGATCCAGGCTGTGAAAGCTGGCGGAGGATCAGATTTGAGAGGCATAGGTAGAGATCCCGAGCTAGACAAGACAAATGCAGACTAGAGGGCAGAACCACAGGCATGCTCTTCTCCTTACACCGACTTCTTTACCTAGATTTGCCTTCCAGAGCTTGAAGGCCTCCAGGACCTATGTTGGCCATCCACTCAACAGTTTTGTCAGTACTTTCTGCCAGGTTTCTGTACCAAGAACAACCAACATATAAAGGCATTGTAAAACTAACAATTTTGATCATTTCACGTTTTTGATCGAAATGTTTGCTGTAGTATGCATTGATCTGTTCACTTGTTTTTGTTATTAAAAAACTGTTAAGTGGTTCAAATTGCATTAACATTGCTGTTTATGGCTAGTATTTCTGTTTGATGAACCGCTTTTTGATTTTTGGGTGAACACATTGGAACAGGAATGAGGAAACAGTACATGAATACAGCAGAGAGACAAAATACTGTACGTTCACTACATGGGCAGACTAAAAATATGTGAGTGTGACATAAACAGCAGTGTACTTCAGAAAATACAAAGAGGACAATTTACCAACAGGAAAACAGAAGGAAGGGAGAACAAAGAATGCTAGCTATAAAAACTAGCCAAACAGAAGAGTAGTTGAGGAAAGGGTTGACTAAAGACAAAGACTAAAGACAAAGATGGCTCAAGACTTTACTAAATGGTTGAAAATTGATGCCTGATCCAACTAACTTGTGATAGTTTTACCTGTAAATGAGACATATCTAGTCACACATGCTCTTCAATTTAGGGAAGTGGAGGATAGAAGGAGAGGAATGCTCATACTATCCTGGTGCTAGAGAAATCATACTGATCATACAAAGTTCTCCAATTAACCTGAAGGTTTTGTTCTCTGAGAATTCTTGTTTGGGGCATTGTGCACTGCCTGGCAGCCATGGATTGATACCTAATCTGTAAAGTAATGTATTTGGGTACCTTCAAAGGCACCAGGAACAGAATGCAATTACAAATGGAGCAGTTAGAAATAAGGACTGGAAAAACACATGCCATAACAGCATAAAACCTGAACAAGACCAAGTACATGGCTTGAATGCACACCAAGAGTGCTTAAATGCACATAGATGCTATAATTCACTAGAAAGCTTTGCAGAAAAAGGACACTGTAAAGTGGCTACATAGATTGCTGAAACAGACACACCCAAGCAGAGGGTTGGATAGAGAGCAGAGACATACACGGACTAGAGAATAGTAAATTGTCAGAACAGATATTGATTTACCTACTACCTAGTACTGTGGGCTGGGAAAGAAGACAAAAACCCTCATGCATAGAATTTTATGCAGCTAGATTCTTAAACCCACTGATCATAAATGTCATCTGAGTTTACGTATCAATAAAATGAACTTTTAAAAGAATGCAGCTGCTGGATTGTACCACCATGTTTGACTGCCACCTAAGGTCTGCATCTAGCTTAACCCCTTCATGACTGAGCTTGTTTTTAGTTTCTGTTCGTAAATGACTGAAGCAGACATTTTTGCAGTGTGATTCGTCCACGTCAGTCATATACTTTCTTACAAGTGCACCCACACATATTATATATGTTTTTTTAGAGGACAGATAGGGCTATATATTTATATCACATATGTGTACCTAACGCCTCACTTAGGACAAAAAAATATAGGAAAAAAATGTAAAGAAAACACTTTTTCCGCAGTTTTGATTTGTAGTATTTTTTACAAAAACAGCACAGCTAAAAAAATGCAATAAATACATTCATTTATTTGGGAAAACCTCACATCCCTAGGATTTTAGACATTTGTCTGTACTTCTCGGCCTAAAACCTAACATTTTAATATTTTTTCGCTAAAGCTAAAAGTGGTCACCTGGCATACAATGTCACTGTCACTAAGTGTCACACTTAGTGACAGCGACATACTTTGAATATCACTGTCACGAGGGGGTTAAAAAAATTAACCCCTTAGGGTGAAAAACAAATCAGCAGCTCAGCTGCAGATTTTCATTGTAAGGTGTTAATTTTTATATAAATGATAATATGCAAATATATTTAAATATATAATTTTTATTTGTTACATTTATTTTTTAGTTTTTTACACTTTATTTTTTTACACTTTTCATTTAAAAAAAACATATTTTTTAAAAACTTTTTTATTTTATTTAACTATATCAATCAGTCATTGTGAATTAATCTCACTATTACTGCTTGATCAATTAATACATTTTTGGTTATTATTAGGCTGCTTCAAACTTATGAACAGCCAATAATAACCTTAGCGACACTGATCCTGCAGCATTTCAGCATGTCACTAAAAGTTTTCTGATCTTTTCAACAACGATCAGAAAACTGAAACATTCTTTCAGAATAGATGCACTATGTCTCTATTGCTGAAAGTTAAAGAACAAAAAAAAAACTGGTATACGATCAAGCTTTCCTGATCTATAGCAGCTGTCAGAGTGCCGGCAAGAGCTGCAAATGCGGCTCTGCTCTCACTCTCAGACACCCGATTCCTGAAGGGGATCGGGTGTCTGAAAAAGGTTAACTCTTTCATTAATGGATGCCTCTGTACCTAGGCATCCATTAATGAATGGTAACTGCTGATTCTCAGCGGTTACCAGCCTTGCAGAGCAGCAAATAACTTGTCCCGTACAGTGTACAGGGCAAGTCATATAGGCACTTTGTGACGTGACGTACAGTGTACGTCTCCCATCACGAAGGGGTTAAAGGAAGTACATAGCCATGTTAATGTATTTTTAACACATGCAAAAGTAATCCATTTAATATAAATACAAATTTTATGTGTTCCAAAAAAATCAGTTTGTGTAATTGATATATATACGTTTTACACATTTGCTGGAAATGTAATTTGTCTTTTTGTCATGCTAATCTTATGACTTCAGTACTTTACGAATCAGTGATATAGAACAAATATAGAGCCTTTGAAGTTGGGGCTCCTAAACTGTATGTTTGTTATTGATAAGCATGACAGCCAGGCAACTGGCAGAAGCAGAAGCAAGAGGTCAGCAACACAGTTTTCCTTTAAAAAATAATACACTGATGATGTGAATTTTATCTTACCAAATTTTGAACAGGTAGGTTGCTCAATTGCAGTGAAATACAGATGACCACTACAGGTTGAATCTTCAAATCTGTATGTGTTTCAAAGTAATAGAAATAAAGTATAGCAAATATTAAAATGTAAAAGGTAGATTTAGAAATCTAAAAAAAAAATACTTTAAGATCATTTAAAAATAACTCACTGAAATGTTCCCTTTTAAAGTACACTTGTCAATACAAGTAACAGGTGGACAAAATATTTGTCATGCATAATAGGCACCAACAGGTGCTGACTTGCATGGGGTTGATGGAGGCCTACAACTAATTCTGCAATGCAGCATTGCACTGTGGGATGCATGGGTTACTTTTAAGAGTACTGTCATTTAGACATGTGCACCAGCAAAAAATTTGTTTTGATTCGAATTTTGCTTTATTTCATTTTTCGGAATTCGGGTCCAAAAGTCAACTTGTTTCGGAATTCGGACGAAATTCGTTAGCGGAAATCCGTACGAAATTTCGTTTCGTTCGTTGCAGCAAAGTGAAATTTAAGAGGGAAAAAACGTTTTTTTTTGTTCTCAAATGTCACTTTGCTGCAACGAAATTTCGTCCAAAAAACTAAAGTTCGTCCAAAAAAAAAAAAACAATCGGAAATTCGGATTTGTTTGCATTCGTTATATTTGTAATTCGGATACATCCAATTTTCCGCATTTTGATTCGGAACGAAACGAATCGCACATGTCTACTGTCATTGCTTAGTTCAGGAAGTTGCATACTGTTGGCTACAAGGTTTTAGGGCTTGTTCACACCAAATGCAGACCAGATCTGCATGAGTTTCTGCACACGCAGTGCAGTGGGTTGTGTCGTGTTTTTGCCGCGCTTTTTATGCGTTCCGGGCCGTTTTTGGTTAAAAAAATATTTTTTTTAACGTTTAGAATGGGCTTTTAGTGCGTTCCAGGGCGTTTTCATGCATTTTTGATGTGTTTGCATGCGCTCCAGAGCAGGTAAAATAGTTTAAAAAAATAGAACTATATTTCATAATCAACAAAGAATATTTATGAATTAAATAATTAACCACCTGCTGTCAGGCTGTTGTAATTAAACGGCCGGGCAGCAGACGGAATGCGGGTGGGCGTTTTTAAATGTCCTAACCCACCCCGCTCGTGCCCGCCGCTCGTGGCCGCCGCTAGGCCGTGCTCACAAACGGGAAATTGGCTTTCAATGTAAACAGACAGCGATGCTGAAAAACAAAGAGATCTGCTGAGTAAAGTTAACTCGTGATAAAGCTAGTTTTATCACAGTTTATTAAACATACACCTTAGTGGGAACAAGGCCTCAAGGATATCCCAAGGCACCCTTTAGTAGCCCATTTTTAAAGTAAAACTTTTCAGCATGTGACAATTTTGAGCTTATTGTCTGTCTGTCACCTGTAATGGCAGGTTTGCTGTAAAAGGTTATAAATCACATGTAATTTAGATTTTTCTATTAAAGGCAACTTCCCTCTTTTTAAGGGGACGGATTAAACCTTTGTCAGGTTTTTTTTCTGTCTGTGGTGCTGTTCAAGAGATTTTGAAGTGGTTTCTGCCTTGTTGGTGCTTTTTTTTTTTTTAACCAAGTTAGAGGGTATGAGGGCATTTACAATTGTCACCAGAAGAGTAGAGGGGAAATCAAATGGGGATACCTGTTTCAGTGACCGCTCTCAGAGAGAATCCACAGCATCCCTTTTATCTGTAGGACTCTTTGATAGAAGTTCATGCTGCAGTAGATTTCTATAATTTGATTTCAAGCTCTGTACTGGCTACTGAACATGCACAAATCAGACTACTGGGGAATTCTGCCTCATGTTGCTATGTGCCATTGTGCTGCCAGTGGCTATTAGTTTGACTTCAATTTGTTGTTATTGTGGGAAAAAGTTAGTATGTTAGCACAATATATGAACTGAGTTTAATTTGGTTCTCGTGTGTTAAATAAGACACTTCCTGAATTAAAACCACAAATTTAAGCTGATAAAACGGGGAAAAAAAGTATCATTTAGGATTGCATTATCACAGGATTAAGGGCAGGTTCACACCATTTTCCAGACCAGATGTGGTCCGGAAAATGGTGTGAACCTGCCCTCAGTTCCAGTGCATTCCAGACCAGACAAAATGTGACATGCAGTGTTTTTCCGGTCTGGAATGGACTGCGCTGGTGTGAACAGAGGTCAGAAAAAGCATAGGGATACATTAGGATGCATTTTTGGTCCGGAAACAATTTGATCTGGTCTGGAGATGATCTGTATGTGGTGTGAATGGGCAGGTACTTGCCTTTTATTTTTATTTTTAAATAATTGTTTTATTTGAGATTTTTCAACAAGAAATACAGAAAAAGATGCAGAGTAACAAAACATCCAAGAATAAACTATTTAACACACCAACAATTACATTCAAAGTAATACAAGGGTATACTCTTAATTAACCAATGTTTCCCAGTATAGCCACAAAATATGTGAAAGATGGAAAATATTCCAAGTATCTTTGTGTGAATAAAAAATAAGAACACCCTATAACCATTCCAGTATATCTCTTAGGGTACTTAACTTTTATAGGGTCCCACAAGAAAGATGATCGATGTCAAGAGCCATGGTGTAAGGTTTCCATTTTTCCCTTTTTTTCTCCCAGTTTTTTTATTATTTTCAGTTTAAATTAATGGTTTTAGTTTGGATGGGGGCTAGCAAATAAATGGACCTGACATTCTTTAAATAAAAACAAGAATATTACATTTGCATCCATCCCATTGTGCATTTACAAACACTGGAAATGGCATTTACAGGCTGCACTCAACATGTTTTATCATGCAGACTTCCTCAGGAATGGTGTCCCCTTATAGGATTCAACCCGCACCCCTTCCCTGTTGCCTAAAGTATACCAAAAAATGAACTACTTAATCAAAACACTTTGTGGGGAATTTATCAAAACTGGAGCAGACACAATCTGGAGAAGCTGTGCATGGCAAATCAGCTTCTCTCTTTCATTTTTACATCTTAACTGAACAATCTGAAGAGAGAATCTGATTGGATGCACAGCTGCTCCAGATTGTGTCTGCTCCAGTTTTGATAAATTTCCCCCACTACCTTGTTCCCTCCTTTGCGCCAACCCTTGGCACTCTGTTTTGTGCTTACAGAAAGGGCTTAATTTTTTATAAAGAACTCTTGAGGGAAAAGTATGTTGCATTTTTAGTAAACACATATTATGTTTTATCACTAGAATGTTTTACATTAATTGTTTTTTAATATGACTTCCACCGTTTGTATGCATGCTCTTCTTTATTTTGATCATTGTATTAAATATAACGTTTTGTAGATTAGCCAGTAGACAGATCACATCTATGCCTGTTGGTCCATCCAGTAATAGATGCAGGGGCAGCCAGTTAAAATCTATACAGTTTGCTCCATGCTACCTCCTGCCGACTTGGGGAAAGCATAGTAAACTGAGCAGGTTTAATGTAGGTATTAAGGTCGCTACCATAGAAGCTTCTGATAGAAGCTTTGCATTTTAATTTGATGTAATTGTTAGAGAGCACTCTGAATGGGCTGCCAATACACCACAATGGTTAACAAAAACATATATGACCTCCTTTTTTGCACATTATCATGCACATTTTGTGGACTGAGGGGCTTGCTCTCAACGGCTCTCTTCCTTTATTCCTTAGATCCTTATTTGCATGTTAGTCCTTTTGTATTTTTGTGTTTTTTTTTTCTTTCAGATTTTTCTTAACTACTGATATTTTTTCTGTACGCAATTAAATGTGCAAAATTGTAAAAACTACATATCCCTGTGCATGGATCGGTTTCTTTTCTGTATAGTATTTACAATTTTGGTTACAATATAACATATATATTTTGTTCACAAGCTTCTTACAAAAGAAAAAGCAAAAAATCTGCCTGGGTTGTATTTTCCTGAGCAATTACTATTTAATTGCTGGTTGCCAAGATTATCTACATATCATAAACATGCACACTTGATCAAAATAGGCATGCATGTTTATGTGACTGAAAGCTGGTTGGTATTTGGATATTCTAACCATCTTCCCATGCTTTTGGGCATCCAATATCTAGAAAATTTTACCATCTGCAAGCAAAGTTGGTTATAAACTTTGATAAATGAACAAGTCTGTAGAAAATGTTGAGCAACTGCTATTTCAGAATAATAAAGTAAACCTGTATTAAGAGAAGTATGACCCTCCATATGAAGATCCAAGTAGCCTCGCTCACATGCTTCAGTACTTTGAGTCTTTGACCCAGAACATATTTTATATCAGGAAAGTTAGTTAAAATGCAATAGCTTTTATCTGCACAAGTGTTTAAGATCAAAGTATGAATGCAGAAAATCAGCATGATAGCCAGGCCACTAGCATTTTTAGGAACAGTGGCAGCCTCAGTTTTTTTTTTTCCTCATGGTAGGTTTCTTTATATATATAAACCACTTTGGTAGACAACTAATTGTCCTAATTGTACCATAAGGGACACAAGGATATTGAGGCAGCTTATGTAGCTGCCTTCAGGAGACTGGAGCCTAGGTATGCTGTACTTGCTTATTAAGTCTCTTAAGGGGTTAACTCAGGAACACTGGCTGCAACACTTCTAGTCAGAGGTTGGTGGAGGGAGAACGCTGTGTCCTATATTTTTTATGGGTCAGGCACTGGTTTTGAATCTTTGAGTAAGATGGCGGAAGGAGGCACAGCATCACTTTAGAATTTGGCTCCATTGTGCAGGGCTTCCGCTTGTGCTCCCCATCTGAGCCTGCCTTTTTCCTGGTTGCCACATAGTGCATACAAGCACCATTTCCAGATTGCACATGGATCTGCTCTACCTTTTCAGCCACCTCCTCAGCAACATTTTGATCCTTTGGGATAGTTTCTTGGGTTCCCTTCTTTCTCAAGTTAGCACAGATGGCATTTACCCTTCCTGCTCCTGCAGTGATTTTGTGAGT
>NW_017308144.1:236061-246516 GCF_000935625.1 Nanorana parkeri | reverse complement strand
GGAGCTTGCAATGTAAAATCTAAATGACATTACACTGATAGCCCAGATTACTTTCCCTTGCCTGAGTTGCAACACTCCTCATAGTCCTTAACCCCTTGTGTCATTGCTACAATGTCCATCTGCCGGACCTTAGGTATCTGGCTCAAGGATACGTCCTGGTTCCAGTCTTCACAGGTCCCTCTGTCCTCCAGCAACTGGAGATGATGCCCCAATCTACTGCATTGATGGGTTTTTGGATATTATTTCCCTAATTTCCAGATTTAACCTCTTTTCCATGCACATGCCTAAAACCATTTGGCTCAAATGTTAATTTGTGGAGCATCAGTACAAAAAACACTGTTTGCATATACCCTTTGAGGATGAATGCCGCTTTGGGGAATCACTGGACAACTTTATTAAGGATGTCACCCAGGGTAAGAATACTGTTTTACCTCAACAGAAGAAGGCTAAGCCTCAGACTAGTAAACCCTATACCACAAAGGCTAAGAAGAGTTCCTTTAGTTTCTCCCAGACCTCAAAATCCACAGCTAAATCCAAAACTCAGTTTGGCCATAAATCCTGTACAGCTAAATTCTCCAAGCTTGATAGCAAATCCTCCTTGCAATGAGGGAGGGGGGCCCACTTGTCAAAGTGGGGGGATCATCTGTTTGCATTTGCAGCTACGTGTTCCTGGTTTATTTTAGACGTTTAGGTCCAAAAAGCACATACCAGAAAATAAAAATTGGCAGGCAGACTTCCTCTTCCTTAACGTTTGGACTGCAAAGAGTAGTCTCTGCACAACTAGGTGTTTTAAGACATCTGCCGCCACTGGGGGGACACCGGACGTGGACCTTCTGTCTTCCATGTTCAACATCTGGAACATGTCTTTCGTCCATTCTAGGGATCCTCTAGCCTTTGCAGTGGTTGCCTCGCAGTGGTTGCCTTGTTGAATTTTGTGTGATTAGTTCAATTTGTCTACTCTCACTCACAAATTGCCTTCCTCATGGCCATCACCTCTGTGCCACAATTTTCTGGGTTGGCAGCCTTATCCCGTAAAGAACCATTTATTGTGGTTCAAGATTGGCCTAAATCTTCTTTTCTTCCAAATCTGGTCTCCTGCATTTGCTTTAGCTAGAATGTTGTTCTCCCAACTCTGTCATCCCAAAGAGATTTTTCTCCACTGACTAGATGTATGCCCTGTTTGTGTCTACTTCTTAGCTATAGCTTCTATTAGACAGACTACATCTGTTTTTGTCATTCCTGAGGGTCCCTACAAGGGACAACCTGTTTCTTGTTCCACTATCTACAGGTGGATTCAGAAGCGTATTATTCTAGCCTATGGAATTAATGATACTGTCCAACCTTACCCTGTCTAAGAGCACTACACTAGATAAGTTAGTGTTATCTGGGCTTTTAAGCATTAGGCATCTGTTTCTCAGATTTGCAAGGCTGCCATTTAGTCTTCTGTTCACACATTCATCAGGTTTTAACAGAAAGATGTTCAGACCTCATCTCATGTCAGCTTTGGTTGTAAGATTCTTCAGGTGACTCTGTGAGCTCTGTTGAGTCTCTTCTGATACCTGTTGTTCACATGGGCCTATTAATATTTGTTACTGTTTTGCCCACCCCTCAGTTGGACTGCTTTTAAACTTCCCAATGTACCTGAATACTGAATTTTTAACATTAATGGTTACAAATTGCACAGGTGAGTGTATATTTTCTCAACTGAGGCATACTAAAAATCCTTACAGAACAACTGTGTGACAAGTCAGGCTGGATGCCTTGTCTCTGCTAAGTTTAGAACAGATTTGTTGCACCAAATTAGTTTTGAGGACTTGATAAAAGACTTTACAAGGTTTTAGGTTTCAAGTGAAAACTTACTGTGTTTTTTTAGTAATAAAAAGGGTTTTGAGTAAAAAATGTTTTAACTTTTTTAGAGTGTTAACAGAAGGAAGAACATGGGCTGAGGCAATCGTTCCCCAGTTCAGTCCCTGCTGTTCATCCCTATTCTCAAAGGGGCCAAACAGCAGAGAGTGAATAGCCAACTCAGCATTTGGGGGCTATTGCGAATAACGCATACAGCAGCCCTTCGGTTCGGTTAAATCCTTCGGCAGCTTAGTTAATAACTCCCTTAATGTCTTGTCAGTTAAGCAACGCAAGGCTGAGGGGAGCACCATTGATGGGCTGTGCTTAGGGCATCATTTGCCCTTAATCCTGTCCTGGCTTCAACTTTTTGAACTCTTTTTCTTTTTTATGAAACTGCAGTTATCCCATTAGGACCTAGTTGATAGTAGCCAAGCAAATTCTTAAATTCTTCTTCTAGCACTCCCCTACCCACCAGCCCATTTCCCTAGCCCCATAACTTAATCTACCCCAGACCATCTTACTCAGTTGCTTACTTGCCTCTGCCTTACAACTGCAACCTCCTCTCAGATTGCTTTTCTCCAGGCCTAAATCTTCTCTTGAGTGCTGGCTGGCTGTACCTGTGCGTTTTATCCGACATAAACTTGAAGGGGCTACACTTGATATGCTAGGATTTAACCCCAGAAGAGGCAACCACTGTCGGGCAGAGATAAGTAAGCACCTGGGTGAAGAGAGCCTGAGTTAGGATAGGTTAAGGGGCTAGGAAGGATGCCCTGGTGGGCTTTTGTATATACGTGAACATAACCTTTAAGTCTAGAAATGTTAAAAGGACTAAAGTATTATGGCTCTTTCCTGTAAACATTTTAGTTTACCTCAAATTATGGACAGATTTTTCACATTTATAACAAAACTTTTGAGATGCATTAAGATATGTTATTCTAATAGATTTGAATTCTTTTTAATGCATTGTTATAAGCGAATTTTAGCTTATGTTTGTAAAAAACAGAACCTGCCATGTGTACTAGTTATGAACGTTTAACAAGACATGTACTGTAAGTTTTGTGCACTGACTGTTAAGATATGTAAATAATTTGACGTGTTCATTTTGGGACCTTATGGATGCATCCCTGCTGTGACAGAATCTTGTGGTGATTCCATATTTCAGTATATGTTAACATGACTGAAAATGCACGGTATTCATATGTTGCTTGTATTCATGCAATCATTACAGACATTAACTGACTGACTCATAGTGTAAGCACCTTGGGTAAATACAATTGTACAGAAAATGTAATGCCCATTCATTTAAAATAAACTTTATTATGCAATTTTACAACGTATTGTATCTCACTGTTACAAAAGTATTTTCTACAGAATTATATTTTTTAAGACTGCTTCATTGTTTTGTTCCTTTTTTTTGTTTATTTTGTAATGCAATGCAACAAGTTCCATTTTTCATCAGCAAATAGAAGTTGAATGCCATGGTAAATTTAAGTGTATTCATTCTATTCCAGCTCATAGTAACAGCCACCATCAGAAAACTGCTTTAAGATCGACTTCAAAAAGTCAGGATTGTTAGCTATACTGTTACCCAACTTTTCTACTACTTGATGCAGCAATTTTAAGTGTCTCTGCTTATTTTCGATCTTTTGTTTTTGTCCACGCAATAGCTCCACTATAAATTGGAAGGGCTTAAAGATGAACTCAGGAGGAGTAGAGGCTGCGAAACAAGAGTAACTATTTCTGATCAAAGGAGCTGCTTCCATTCGCAAAAAGATGCTTTGCGCTATGAGTTTGAGCTCCTTACTATACTTTGTGAAGATTCCTGACTTCCATTTTACTTCCTTTAGAGCTGTCTTTTCACTAACATTTTTCTCTTATTAGCTTTTCTCTTGTGTCCTTTGGATATCTGTTTTTTTTTCCACACTAGTTCTTTACTAGTCTTACTTGTTTATTTTTAGGACTCATTTGTGTTGTTCTAGATTCATTTCACATTTCTAAATGTGTTAATTTAAACCACACTCACATGTTCTGCACTTCATATGTACTTGTCCAGTCATGGATGTCCATAGTTTGTAGAAAGTGTTATTTTGAAGGTGTAGTTTCTTTCATATATCATGATTCAATGCCACCAGCACCTTACTGACATTTTTTGTCGTCTGTCCTGACTTGGTTCAGGTTATGTTTTGTAAATTGTATATAGCACATACCTAATAATTTATATCTCATTCTCTCAAAGGATGTGCAATGTATTGACATTGCAGTTTTCTTGGGAAATGTGAAATAGTAGCTAGAAAGTGGCTTTAATTATACCAGTTCTCTTAAATTACTCAGTAAACCTAAAATGCAAACTGGGTTATATGGGTAAAATCTGTATTTAGAAGAATATCAGGGGCTGTTCATAACTGAAAGTATCAGGGAGCAACCTGTGATCACTGGAAGCACATTTTTTTTTTCAGACAAGTAATTAATTTACTACTGAAAAAATACTGGAATATTTATGTGAATGTTATTAGCATCTGTATGTGTATATGAGTCAACTTGTACTTGAGGATTAATGACTCTTTAAATAAGGAGGAAAGCCTTAAAATGCTTTTATTACACTAATATTTTTCTCTAATAGCATTGTTTCCCCCATTGTAGAAACCACATTGTCCCTTACTTCTGAATTATTATATATTTTTATATTTCAAATTTAAAAAATAGTTTCATAACTTTTTGACTTTTGAAAGAGACATAGAATTTGTTATTGTACTTGCAACCTTTTGAACCCAGCATTTTCTATTAAAAGCTGATGCCCTGTTCCCTGATTGATACATTCTCTAAATTGTTATATTCACTTTCAATGCAAAATAAATATTTTGATCATTTCTGGTCATTTGTTGATTTTAGAGATATGTATGTCCTTTATATTCTGTGAAATTCTGTATAAGTTACCTTAAAAAAGTTCAAATGTAAGTTTAAGGAAAACAAATCTGAACCAAACCAACGATATGTCATGTTTATTAAATGTTTTTTGTTTTATTTTCAAACATTGTTTTTCCAGGAAGGACAATCATAAACCACCATCAGTTGCAACATGCTGTCATAATTTGTTCCATTACAGCAAGTAGGCTGTATTGCTTGGTAGAATTCAACTGTTGTGTGGTTGTAATTATGTATTTAAATTTATGGGCTGGCTTCTGTACAACAGACTTCCTGATATGTAAACCTAAGATTCCAATGTGCATAAATTGAAATCTAATCAATCCATTTTAGTCAACAAAACATGCTAACAAGAACAAGGGTACATTTTGGGGGTTCTTGACCTCAAAAGAGGCTATATAATATTTTAAAATTATTGTTATTTTGCACATGTTTCTGAAAATTTTCAAAAATTCAGTTATATTGCTTTGTTGGATTTACATATCCCTGCAAGCAGTTCTAAATTTAATCTGTTTAAATTATCATATTTTACATAGATATCACCTTGTGTTTCTAGTTCCTAAGCAGTAAACGATCATTTCTAGGAGCCTGCCCATGAATTGCCTTTTTTGCTAGAAGGGCTGCCGCACATTGCTGGGCAATGCGTTTCAAGTCACTATGGCATTTAAGGTCATACACTTGTGTGTATTCTGCTGCTTTTAGTGATATACTTGTTGTTGTCTTTGCAGGTCCAGTCTAGATGTAGCAGCAAGGAAAACATCCTCAGAGCAAGTAAGTAAAATATTTCAAGCTAAATTGTGCATGTATTGCTTAAAGTTTTTACTTTGTGTTACTCCTAAATTTTAGACAACATCTAGGGCACTAAAAACCCAATCCAGAAATAGCCACACTCAAAGGGTCTTTACAGAAGATAAAAGTCTCTATACATACTGTTTGTTTCTCCCCATGTGTGCTCAACCCCTATCGCGTTTAACCATTCTAACTTACACATACAGGGTTATTCACAAAAGGGTGAAGAGTTTGGAGAAGGCAGGAGAAGTGAACAATCTTGGACCACAGAGCTGAACTGGAAAGTGAGGAGAATTTTCCCAAATCAGCTATTTTGGCCTGGATTGTTCACTTTTCCAGCCTTCTCCAAACTCTTCACCCTTTTGTGAATAGCCCTGATAGTGTATTTAAGTCAAGATTTCAGATTTCAATCCAAAACAGAATTTATGACTTAATAACAGCAATTTTCTTGTCCATTTTCAGAAATTTTGCAAACACAAATGGGGAGAAAGTGCAGGGCCCAGATGTACGGAGTTGAGGGAGACCTAGCTACACAGATAGACTAAAGGCTGTAATTGCTGCCAAAAAGTGCATCTATTGAATACTAATTTGAAGGGAGTGTAATCCATGAATTTGTGTTTTTCCATTGAAATTCATTAAATTGCTTTGGAAAGATCTGTTCTCACTTCTGTTATGAAATATTGTATTTATGTTAATCAGCAGAACTTTAAAAAAAACACTACTGAATATGATTCAATGTTTTACTACAGTAATACCTAAAAGCTTCCAAGGGATCATTTAAAATTTTTAAATTTTTAATAGGAACTGTATATGTCCATATCCTAATATGCTCATCCTAGAATGGGTTCAGCTAAAAGAAGAGACCAGATTTATTGCATTGAGTTCTTTTTCACAAAAGCTGAATTGTTTGGAGCAATCAGGGCTGTGGAGGGAGAACTATGAGGTGAGTGATTTTCACTCAGCCTCATAGTTATAACCGACCTGTGACAATGAAACTGTCACAAGTCGGCTCAGTAGATCGGGAAGTGAGCGAACACATACCAGGGCTTGCTCACTTTTCGATCCTATGCCGGCAGAGAGCCATGACAGGGGAGGGACCGGATTCCCCCCTCCCCTGTCCGATCCTCCAGCGCTAACTGGCGGAACGGATGGGGGAGGGGGCGGGTGCAGCTGGCTCTGCCTCTAGATAGGCAGAGCCAGCTGTCACTCACGCAGCTGGGTGAATCCAAACATAATTGTCGGGTTCTGTCTCGGCTGCGGCGTCTCAGTATACCGCGAGCTGTAGCTCGCGGTATACTGAGCTTTGGGTGATGGGAGGACGCTAGTTTGTGTCCTCCCGTTACCCTTAGGAGAACTATGGGGAAAAGCCCTAACCCCATAGTTCTCCTTTAAGCAATGCTAAATTGAGTTTGCTTTTGGAATACAATTTTGCCTTTCACAGACCATCAAATTCAGATATTTAAAAATATGTAGGTGGGGCCAGTTGGTGCCCTGAGCAAAAGCCAAGTTAGGTCCTATATCATGCTGCAGTTCACACAGTTTCCTGACATATATGAAGTCCCATGATCAGTTGAGTCTCCTGCTGTCCCTATAGCATGAATTAAGTCCTCAGCACTAATTATTTTTTGTAAGGCAGTACCAACTCTACCCACCTCCTTGTCATGCACAAGAAATAACTTTGCCTCCTGATCTTTCTGGGTCTGCAGTGTTTTTAAGTGGACCTCCTATGTGTTTTTAATTTACTGTATAGTATAAGGATTCCACAAAAAAGTAGACTGATAAAGGACTCTCAAATAGAGGGTGAGGTAGATACCTATGTCTGAAACCTTACACCTATCTCCTACAATGGACATGGACTTTGTTACTGTAAATGCATGCAGTACTTTTTTTTTGTAGTTCATCAGATTATGTGTATTCAACAGTAGTCTACTCAAATAATTGTTACATTTAAGAAGTACATTTTAGAATTAAAATTTTGTAGATTTGTCATTGTCAGGACGGGATGCAGACACTTCAGTCAGACTATATAGTGGTGAGTGACTTCAACTTTCCCTTAAGGCAAGTACACCTGCCACTACCCGGATGCCTCAGTACTTAAACTATGTACTGTGACTGTATAATGTCTTAGGCAGGACACAGGTACAGAGCAGCAGAACTGTTTGGCGATGGAGGACATGACAAGAGTGTTCCAGGGAAAGGCTTAGGTCAGGACTGGCAACAGACAGAGAATATTCCAGTGACATGCTGAGGTCAGGACTGGTAGCAAGACAGGAACAGGTTTCATGATATTCAGATATACATAGACTGGATACAGGCTCATGAAGACAGAGCAAGGCAAACTATCACAAGCCCTTGGGTTGTGATAGTAAAATAAATAAAATGCCAGGCTCATTAGCCCACAGCTGACAAAGTAATCATGGAACTATGTTGAGGGTGTATCGCCAGGCTCATTAGCACACAGCTGATGAAGTAGTCATTGAAAGATGCTGAGCAACCACCAGGAGGAGCTTAAGGCTGCAATAGGCATAGGAGCATTAGACATGCTCCTAACAGTCATATAATTTGAACACAGGTTATTTCTAGCAGTACCATGAGTAGATATAATGGGCACACTGATGCAGGGTCCCTGTTAACTGTTTTAAAATGTTGGCAAACCTTTTGTATAATATCTCTTTTTTAATTTTTTATATAACAATATAAACATCCTGTTACGAGACTTTCCCAGGAGGAAATCCAATCGGGGACAAAAAACATAAGAGAAAAAATATTCATAACTTTTTTCTAAAACAACCACCACAAATTTGCCATTAGTATTAAAACCATTCTTCCCTCTAAGGGTCTCCGCTAAAAAAGCAAAGAAAACAACAACCCAAAATCCCTCCCAACCCTAAACCAAAAAAAAACCCCAAACAAAATAGAAAGAAAAAAAAAGGATATTTCACAGTCTCATCATCTCCTTCCCTCACTCCTCCCCCCTCCTCCCCCCTCCTCCAATGGCCATGCAGATGAACCTCACATTGCTGATAAGCACATGAGAGTGATGTCAGACTTTATCCATAGGTTCCATGTTCCCATAAATTGTGGGTACCTATCCTGGGATTGCGCTACTAACTCTGCCACCTTTCTTAAGACCTCCAATATCTAGCTATTACAATTCTTGCAGCAAATAAAAAAAATTGAAATAAGCCTTTCTTGACTTCTTTAATTGGTCCTGGGATAATAGTCAAGAGCGCAATCTCAGGTGTAAAATGTCCCTGCACCTTAATAAAATGTGCTCCTATTTTGTAAACCATTTCCCAGAAAGGTTGAATCACTTAACAAGACCAGCATATATGTAACATAGTACCTTTCTCTGCTCCACATATCCAACATCGATCGGATATGTTTGGGAAGATCTTATGTAATAAAATGGGGTATCTGGACCATGTTGTCAATATCTATCAAAATCAGTCTGTAATACTAGTTAAAACTGCAGCTCCATATGTGGAAGACCTACTCCCCCATCCTGTCTATGCATTACTACATATCATGTCTTAATCGTGGCAAAGTAGATCCCCACAAGTATTTGATCATAGCTGCCCTCAGGGTTCTAATCGGATTTTAATCAGAATAGTTTGAAATAAATAAATAAATCTTGGTAAGATATCCATTTTAATTAGCTCCATCCTTCCCATCCACAAATGCATTTTTGGGCCCCAACTATTTAACCTATGCTGCATCTCTACCAATAATTTTGCATAGTTCAATTCAAAAACATCTGATTCTCGTAGTGCCATCTGCACCCCAAAATATTTAATGCTTCGCTCCCTCCACCTGAACGGGAAACCAGCCCGAATAGCCTCCTGCTCACGTGCAGGAAGTGCTAAAAATCCATCTATTCAGATTTTGATCATATACTAATTCGTCCAAACAGCTCTATTTCTTTTAACAATTATGGTAAACCTATGAGGGGTTAGAGATATAGAGGAGCAGGTCATCAGCAAATAAACTCAATTTGTGCATCCCATCTCCCACCTTCATACCCTGTATGTCTTCGTTCATCCTAATAGCATTAGCTTAATGCTCCATAGCCAAGATACTGTATATAATAATGGCAACGGGGGCATCCTTGACGTGTCCCGTTATTTATTTTAACAGGTTGTGATAGTAAGCTGCTAATTGTTACAGTCGGGTAGGAATAAAGCGCAATCATTTTTGTGATAAACGAATGTGGCAGACCTTTTGTGGGTGTGAAGAACAAAGTATAACTACCTTAAAGTGACATTAAACCCTCAGATTTTTTAACATAAAACAATAGTGTAATGTGTGTCTTACTGTAATCCATGGTTGTTGCCCTTCTCTTTGCTGCTCTTCCTTTTAAATCTGTATCTGTTCTCATGCTGGGCAGAACTTCTGTTTTACAGCAGACTGCCTTGTCTCAGGAATGGATATATGGTGTCTGTGTATTGGTTTGTAACCTGAGCCAGCACTACAGGAAGAGGCCCTGAGCTGCAAAGGGAAGTTCTCCCCAAGCATGAGAAGACATGAGGATTTAAAAGGAAGAGCAGCAAAGAGAAGGGGAACTACCATGGATTACAGTAAGGCACACATTACAGTATTGGTTTATGTTAAAAAATCTGAGGGTTTAATGTCACTTTAAGAATTTTTTTTTATTTTTTACACATACATACTAAAATCTAACTTTTTGGATAGAAAATTACTTTAACCTCCCTGGCGGTATGATTATTCAGGATTTTAGGTACCAAAAGCGGTACATTGTTTTTCAAGCAAATATGTTGTTTTACATTGTAGGCCTGTAGTTCTTAGTAAATCCTAGGAATAACTCACCTAAATCTGTCCAAACAAGAGTCCAGTAGACATTCCAGGTATGATAAAGTTTGAAACATGAAATTAAAAAAT
>NW_017308144.1:222900-236010 GCF_000935625.1 Nanorana parkeri | reverse complement strand
AATTATTTTATTATAATTTTTTATAATTATTTATTATATTATAATTTCTTATAATTGTGAAAAAGTGTCAGGCAGTGCACTGGACAAAGCTCTAGGGATAAAATTGAAGTGAAATAGTTTGATACATAAGTGTAATCATAGCAGATTACATTGTATTGTGTGTATTCTGTGTATATTACAACTTTTCACTTTTGAATTTCCCACCGGCTGTGACGCTCGAAAACGAAACTAAAAGTCAGATGCCGGCTTTTAGTTTCATTTTCGAGCCGCGTACAGCAGAGGACGCCGCGGGATCGCAGGGACAAGGGGAGTGTCACTTTTCTGTGCAGCCCCGAGTCTGGCTCGGGGTTACCGCTCCTGGTATGGAAAATTCACCCCGAGCCAGACTCGGGAATACCGCCAGGGAGGTTAAACCCCAAACAATTATATATTTTCTGAAAGCAGAGGCCCTGTAGAATAAAAAAAATGGTAGCTTTATTTTTGTATGTCACCTAATATTTGTGCAAATGTTTATCAAATTGATTTTTCTAGGAAAAATGTATTTTAGTTTAATTTTCTGGTTAAATATAAAAGATGAGCTTACAGTGAGTAAATAGTTACCAAACATGGCAAGCATTAAAATTGTGCATACCCCTGCAATGGTGAAAAACTGTGGTACTCAAAATTGTCCATAAGGAATTATTTAAAAGCCTTTACTGCTCTTACTGCTCATCAGTTTAAAGTCAACAGCGAATTATGGCCCAAGAATTATTGCTCTCACTCTGATGTTAGTGGTGATAACTAACATGTGAGGCGCAATTGTTGTTTATCAACACATGCATTCCCTATGTGAACATGTTCATTCGCATGCAGATGGTGAGGGGTGGTGTGGTTGATTTTTATTTTATAATTCTTTACTTTTTTTATCACTTTAATTTTTTTCCACTTAACTTTATTGCTATCACATGGGCTAACAAGCCCCTATGTGATAGCGTTTGTAGGTGACAATTCCTTACCACATTTGCAAGCTGCTACAAGATCACTTGTACCGAGCAAGCATCCCCTTCTGGAAAAAATCATGGCTGCAGTAAGCCTCCCTAGTAAGCTTATCCCTACAGGTAGTTTGGCTGCTTTCTTCAACCTTTGAAATATTATATCCAATATGACTTAATGCCTAAGGAAGTACCTCCCAAAACTATCATGTAGCAGTGTAGGGAGCCTCACCTAGAATTATGGAGGGAAAAGCTGTCAGCTTCAAGTCTGAATCTGACAGCTTTTCCTCCATTCAGATTGGCACCTAACAGGTTACAGAGCAGGGAAAACCTCCCCGCTGTGTAACCCGCCATGGATGAATCGCTGCCTGTTAATTACAGGCAGCGCTGCATCGGGCTTTTGACAAGTAGTTAGTGAGGGACAGGGAGGCTCCTCCATGTCTCCTCCCTTCCTCCTTCACACAAGCTTGGGGACGGGGTTGGTGGCGTGGCTTCGACTGGCGGGGCTTTGGCCAGCGGGGGTGGGACGGGGCAATTCCTCACCCGGAATATGAGGTACCGCACGTCACTGCTATTTACCTATGCCTTTGTGCCTGTTAGCAACATGCATTATGTCAGCCTGGTACTTAAAGTGCATTTTTTATACATAGTGTAGGCAAGAGTTAACTTTGGTTATTTTTTGGCTAACTTTGTCTTGCTAGGGAGATGTCCTTTAACTTGTCCTGACACAACAGGAAATGAGAGGAAATCTCTACAAAATGAAGGCATTTCCAATCTTAGTTTTAACAGAACAGGTATCCTCATTGGAGGTTTTTCCCTAAACTATTGCTCTGGTGACTACTGAAAATGTGTCTCTATGGGGGCTGTGGTTGCGTGAGGATCGTTTGCTGCATGGCTCCTGGCTCAACTTGGCTATAATCAGCTGTAAACCTGGACACACACACACACACAGATCCCCATTCGCTATGTTGAGGCGCAACAAATCTATGGGCTCCCAGTGCACCCCCAAATCTGCCTTTAAAAGGATGTTCATGCCACCATCTGCCCCCCAGAACCGTGGCCTACGCCCCAGCATCAGCCTAACCTGGAGGCGGGCGGTCTTTCAGCTCCGGATCCGACTCCTCCGGATGTCGCTGGTGAGGCTGTCTCGCTGGCCAGTACAGGTGGTCCGCCTGCTCCTCCGCTCTCTCGGGCTGCACGGAACTCAGGAGATCGGATCCTGCTTGGCCGCGCTGTCACAGCAACACAGGCTTCCCTAGAGTGCAGACCTCTCTCCCCCTTCACCTGCCTGCTGCTGACAGCCCAGGCTCTGGGAGATCCATGCTGGGCTCATTGCCAATGAGCGGGACATACACTATGAGGTGACTCTTCTCCCCTCACGACCCCATGAACACCGCTCTCCTGGGCCCTCTCCTCACACTGGGGCTGAGTGGAATATCCCTCCTGCACAATGCCTTTGGAAACTGACCTCAGAAGCCTTCTCCAGGCTCTTCCTACTAAAGCTGACCTGGAATCACTGATCCCTACCAAAGCGTATTTTGAAGCCTTCACTAACCACATTGAATACACCTTAAACAGGTTAGCTGACGTTAAACAAGACATCTCCTCTCTATCGTCCAAGGTCGATATTGTGGAACAGACGCACTCTGAGCTTCAGAGAATTACTGCCTTGGAATTGGCTCAATCTGCTTCCCATCACCACGTATCTTTTTATAAATTCTTTATTTCAAACAAAATTTTTCTTTTTTCACATACAAAACAAGTAAGCAACAAAAAAGCACAATACACAACATTTGCCCCCATGGGCCACGAAAGTATATCGTACACAACCAATACACAGTGTTATACGTCGCCCGTTCAGGGGCTGAGATAGGTCTTTCTCAGGCAGGTATAAACGAACAAACAGATAAACTTATGTCCCAGCCAATGGCCAGGACTGGGGAAGAGAGGGGTAGGGGGGAGTTGGTGATCCGCCCAGGTCCATTAGTTACAGAGATACTGTCTCACCTGGGGGTTGCTGACAATCCCTCGAGGGTATGGGACAGGTGAGGGGGAGGGGGTCGGCGGACCAGGGTCTTCAGCACGTCACTGTGTTCGGGGAGTGGTGCAGAGATATGTTAACTGCTTGTTAAGTAGTATGGAGCGGTTTAGTGGGGTCCGGGTGGGTTAGGCAGGTAGACAGGGGGGGTCAAAGATGGGGTGGATACACATCCCATTGGGAAGTTGGGAGGTAGGGCTAGACTAGGGTTCAGGTTGGTAGAGGGTATCAAGCGTCAGGGCCCTGACGCAGCTCCGTATAGGCCGGGGAGGAGAGAAAGTCGATCCAGTAAAACCAAGTGGCTCTGAATTTAGCAGGGGTGTTGTTAAGGGAACTCGTGAAACGTCAGGAGAGGATAGGAAAAATAGAAGGTCATCAGCAAAAGCTGCAATTTTGTGGTGGGTGGGACCTCGCTGGACTCCTTTTATATCAGGGTTGGAACGGACGGTCCGGAGGAAAGGCTCCAAGGAGAGAATGAAGAGGAGAGGTGAGAGGGTGCATCCCTGACGGGTGCCATTTGAAATGTAGAAAGTAGGGGAGAGGACGCCATTCACCCTCACGCTTGTGGAGGGGCACGAGTAAAGTGAGCTAATCCAAGTTTGCATGTGGGGACCAAGACCTATCGCCCGCAGGGTCAGGGAGAGGAAGTCCCACTCCTTCCTGTCGAACGCCTTCTCCGCGTTCGTGGACAGTAGGACGCAAGGGGAGGCGGAAGACAGGGCACAGTGAATGACTCCCAGTGCCCGAGTGGTGTTGTCTCTGGCCTCTCTAGCAGGGACAAAGCCTACCTGGTCAAGGTGGATCAGGTGCGGGGAGAGGCGGTGGTACAAAATTTTGGCAAAGAGTTTTGTGTCCGAATTCAATAATGAGATGGGCCCATAGCTAGGGCATAGGGAGGGGACTTTGCCCTCCTTGGATATGACCGTGATATGCGCGTGAAGTGATTCCGGCTGTATATGTGTTCCGGTGAGGAGGGATTTGAGGGCTGATATAAACGGAGAAGAAAGGAAGGGGAGGAATTGCTTGTAGTAGGGGACGGTGAATCTGTCGGGACCAGGAGCTTTACCGGATTGGGTGGATTTGATGGCGCATTCAAGCTCTGAGGGGGTGATCGGGGATTCCAGAAGGGAGAGAACGGATGGGTCCAGGTTTACTGGATTCGGCGTCTTGCGTTCCACCCTGGAGCGCAACGCCGACGTGTTCCATAGCGAGACGCGTGGCTTGCGTTCCACAGTGGAACGCAACGGCCGTCAGACGCCGGCAGACCCTGTCCAATCAAGGCGGCCCTATTTATACAGGGGAAGAGCATAGCAGCGGCGTTCCACTAAACGAGTGTGCGCCCTGCTATCACCCCTGGGACGAACCTACAAACCATCAGCAGACGGAGGGAACCTCTCCCCTACAGCCTTGTTCTGGGATCTACCCGTGGAAGGTTCTTTTCTTCACAATACCGCAAGTACCCCTTGTCAGTGTGCTCTGGCATTAGAGACTGCTACCATTACGTTTACCAGCTGCATGTAGTGATTGTTACATTACTGCTATCAGGAAAAACCTGCTTTGCCATCACTGCTGTGTATACTGTGCTCATAACGGGGATGTACCTATAACTGCTGTATTAACTGCTCGCACATACTGTTGTCAACCTCATACTGGTATTCCATGTACTGCTTCATGTGACGTGTGCTGCATTCCTACCATTACCAATTTCAGGTGAGATTGACCTGTGGACAGGGTTGAGACTTTGGCTTCCAGATGGGTGACTGTTGCGTGGATGCCGGCTATTTCCCGCTTCAGTGTGGTCTCCATATTTTTGACCATGACGGCCATGTCCTGCCTCGTGGGGAGAGAGAGTAGTATGTAGGAGATCTCGCTGGTGGAGAGGGATCGTGCGGCTCCCGAGGGTGACGGTGGGAAGGGGGAGAGCGGGAACGCCGGTTCCTCGATCAGGCTGAGGGTAGGAGGTAAAGTTTCTGCCAGCGGCGGTGCGGGGCTGCCAGGGGGCTGAGGTGTCATCGAGGCCGAGGCTCCACTGCATGCACGCGTGGTGGAAGGCCCCATGTCCTTACCCTGAGTCGCTTGGGCCATGGCAGATTTGGAGGAGCTGCGCGTCAAGGCGGCTGGAGCAGTGAGGTATTGCTGCAGCGATGTCGGAGGCCGCTCGGTGTTGCCGGTATGTGTTTTAGTCTTTGTCGACATCAAAAGCAGTGGTGTAGGATGATGAGATCAACTGTTAAGTCCCAGATAGTTGCAGAGCTCGAGCAAAACACGTCTTCACGCCGCCATACCCAAGCCACGCCCCCATCACCACGTATCTGATCTCCTTATTCATTTAGATGATTTGGATAACCGGGGAAGGAGGAATAATATCCGTATCCGAGGACTCCCTGAATCTACTGGTCCTATTGATCTTAACGCTACGGTCAGGGACATCTTTAATGCATATCTGGAGAATCCTCCGATGACGCCTATAAAAATCGATAGGGCACACAGGTCTTTAGGCCCTAGACCACAGGATATCCTTTGCAGAGTCCACTTCTTTGCCAGTAAAGAGGACATTCTACGACATGCATGAAGCAAAGGCCCTCTCGACTTTGATGGTGCTACAATACAGATTTTTCCTCACCTCTCCAGGCCTACCCTGCAGATGAGGCGTCTCCTAAAGCCTTTACTCAATGCAATTCGAGTAACAGACGCTACTTATAGTTGGGGCTTCCCATTCCATCTCAATGTCAGAAAACAATATAACACTTTTGTGCTAAAAAGTCACGCAGATCTTCAGGATCTTTTCGCCTTTCTGGAAATTGATCCTTTTGCCGTGCCAGACTGGCTTCAACCTACTCTGGATCAGGATGCTGATCGAGCCTGCATAAGGAGCCATCGTTCGTCGGCCCCCGAGTCGCCCTGACAGCGTTCCTCGAGTAGGGTTTACCGAAGTTCCCGCTCCACTCCACTCCAAGAAGACTTCATCCAGCATCTGGAAACCCGAGCACTTGTGAACCGTGACCGGTTTCTTTATTGTGTTTCTTTACCGTCTCCTTCTGGCGGTTGAGTGCGCTGTGTCATCCCAGGCTCCCATCTTGCCATTCCCTACCAATTGCTGCACCCACATAGAGTGATACGTACTCACCTACACCTAAATTCCTGCGCATCCCTACCTGATTGGGAGGGGTGGATTGGGATCTGGGACGACACCAGCTCTTTTCTATGCCCGGGTTGATGGCTGTTCTCTACAGGCAGCTGAACCAATGTTGGGGCTTGTGAACACTTGTGAACCCTGGCCACCTGAACTGCCTCTCCTGACCCTTCATTTATATGCTTAGCTCTGATGTGTTTGTGTGTAGGGACCTCCCGAGCCTACATCTTGTCAAATGTTACTAGTCGCAGTAATTACTAACGGTTATGCCTGGTCACCCATCTTCACATTTTAGCATCACATACCAGCCTTGTGATTTGGGTCCTGGGAGACTCTGCCCTGCCTTATTTGTCCATATATGTAACCGTCCTTTATAGGCAAGTTATGTGCGATGTTGCACGCCACTGTACTCCGTTACTCACAGACACTAGGTTCTCAGAAGTTCTGTAAAGTAAGTAATGATGTTGAGTAAATGATGTTTAATTGTAAATTTGTTTTCATTGTTTAAAACAAGTAGATGCCCGGAGCTGCCCTATGACTACGTGTCCTTTGCCTTAAGCTTCCCCCCCCCCCCCCCCCACTAGGCCATGAACGCACCGGGGGTTATACCACCCCCATCATTTCCATTGAGGTTTTTGTCCTCGGTTACATTTTCTTTTTAATTTTATTTCACCTTTTCCTCCTTTATTTCTCTTCTTTTTAAACTCTTTTCTCCGTCTCCCTGTGTCTGCTTTCCTTTCATATCCCTGATCCTCCTCTCTGTATTTTCTCCTTGAACCTTTTTCTTTTCCTAATCTCCCTCCTCTTTTTTTTTCTCCCCCCCATAATAATATTTATTGAAACCAAGTGAAAAGCATTGACCGTAAGGTTTAGATACAATACAGCATTCAAAAGGCAATGTCTAGACAATGTAGGTAATGAAATTAAACATCAGGTTGATTTATAAAATATTATGAAATGTTAATAAGCATGTAGATGTTGAGACTTAAAGCTAGACTAGTGTCTGGATAGCCTATCATGTGCAATGTGAATTAGTTCTTCCATCTCACAAATTGTATCAACTCTCGCAAACCATTCTCTGAGAGAGGGAGGAGAAGGGGATCTCCAGTGAAGTGGTATGAGCTGTTTTGCTGCGTTCAGCATGTGAAATTTCAAGGATTTCTTATATTTACGAGGAGATTCTGTAGTTATGGTGTAGTAGACAAGCCTCTGGAGTAAAATCCAACTGATCTCCTGTAACTTTGGAAATTGAATATCTCACCGCTCTCCAGAAAGTCTGGATTTTGGGGCATGACCACCATACATGTAGCAAAGATCCCTCTTCTTCTCCACATCTCCAACATAGTGGACTGCAAGAGGGGAAGATTTTATGAAGTGTCAGGGGGACCCTCCCTCCTCTTTTCTTTACACTTTCCCACTCTCCTCCTTCCCCTCCCCTGGGCCCCACAGGGAGTACTCACATTTCCCAGGACAGATGACTCTTGAGGATCTCACTGTCCACTCATATCCAGATACTATGTCTTCGGTAGCCATTACCTCATTGATATCCCTCAATGTGAAGGGTTTGAACACACCTGAGAAACGGTCCATGATCTTGCAGCAGTTTAAACGGCTATGGGTTATCTGCTTCGTTCAGGAGACTCATTTTAGAACAGACCAGGTCGCTAGGTTCCACAACTATTATTACCCTCATGCATATCATTGCTCCTCTCCTGTCTCTAAAACTAAGGGTGTGAGCATTCTCTTTCACTGTCACTCCAACTCGCAGCTTGTGTAAACATGGTCCTGTCCTGAGGGACGTGCCTTGTTTGTCATAGGAACATTGAGTAACCAACTCTGCACTTTCGCTAATCTCTACCTCCCCAACACCAATCAGATCTCCTACCTAGAACATGTACTGAATCACCTGTCCCCATTTGCGGAGGGCTTATTGGTGGTGGGGGAAGATTTTAATTTTGTATTTGACCCCCTATTGAATTCCTCCAAGTCTTCTTCTCATTTGTCATATCCTGCTCTCAGGCGCATCTGCAAATGTTTGAGACGTAATCATTTGACTGATATTTGGCATCTACTTCATCTTACCGGCCGGGACTACACATTTTTCTATAGCCCGCACCAGTCATATACCAGGATTAACATGCTTATGATCCGCCACTGCGATTTGCCCCGTGTGCGAACAGCATCCATAGGCTCCATTTCCCTGTCCGACCATTCGGAGATTTCACTTGCCATCGACTTATCCCAAGCCCCCTCGCCTCCTTGGACATGGCAGTTAAACAAATCTCTTCTGCAGGATGACATTATATCTGAATCCATCCATTCTGAACTCCAATCCTACTTCTCTTACAACTCGAATTCAGATTGTGATCCCCATGATCCTTTGGGAAGCCAATAAAGCTTACATCAGGGGCGTCTTCATCAAGCATGGCTCACAGCTTAAGCTTTCTAGACTTGCTCACATTACTGTACTACTGCACCAAGCCTTGGAAACGTTGCATAAACGTACCCTAGCATCCTCTGTTATGGGGATAAGAATTTGTTTGAAGTCTTTTTACTTTTCTAAAGCTAAACATGCACTTGCCAGATGTAGAAGGACCTTCTATGAGTTTGGGGACAAATGTGAGAAACTCCTGGCAAGGGCACTCCGGAATCACCGAGAGAGGGCCTTTATTTCGGAAATACTTGCGTGCAGCTACTCCAGGGTCTCTAGGACTGCAGACATTGCTGAAGTATTTTGTCTCTATTACACGTCCCTTTAGAATATTAAGTCAGATCCTGCGGCTTCTAATACACCTTCCATAGCTGAGGCGATGAACTCCTACTTGTCTGATTTTGGCATGCCAAGGCTATCAGAGGACGATATCCCCTCTCTGGATCTTACTCTCACCTCTGCCTAGCTTACCCAGGCTATTGCTCAAACAAATACAGGGAAGGCACCTGGCCCAGATGGCTTTACTCTAGTTTATTACAAAAAGTATCAAGATCTTCTTTCTCCTTATTTTCTCAAAGCATATGTTCAAGCTACAGGCCCATATGTCTTCTTAACGTAGATCTGAAACTTTATACTAAAATCCTAGCGACTAGCCTGGCCCCCCTGATCCAAACGGTAGTTCACTCCGATCAGTCAAGGTTTATACCCACCAGAGAAGCACGAGAAAAAACCACTAGGGTCTTGGCGGTGCTTCATGCCTTAACTCCCATTCCACCCCATTCATGCTTCTATCCACCGATGTTGAAAAAGCGTTTGATAGGGTGACACATATCGCAGGGCAGAGGTGTGAGACAAGCCGTAGTAATGCAGTTCCGTGTTCAGGGCAGGCAGCGTAGAATCAGTAGTCCAGAAAACAGTCCGAGGGTCAGGTAGCTGGGAGTCCAAAACTGCGGGTAGGAATGCAGGAACAGGGGATGAAGGTGCAGGAACAAACTCTGGGTCTCTGTGAGCAGGGCTTCAGAATAACCTAGCACTGAGCTAGTAGTATTGTGAGGTTTTAAAGCCCTGGACTGGAGGCAATGCCCCTGTTGCTGTGGAAACAGAGGTGGAGTTAGGGCAGTGCTCAGTGTATTGCTGAAGACTTGTGTTCCTTGGGAGGAAGATATTTTTTGCATGTTGTCAGTTGCTGTGCATGCTGGATATCTATCGGGGCTTACAGATGTCACACCAGGATTCCCCGCATGTGAGACCACTAAGGGAGATGACCTCGATGCTGTGATGCTCCTAAAACGCATGCACGGTGACGCACAGAACCATGCTTCCGAGGCACAGCCACAGTAGAGAAACGCTGAGAACGTGTCTGTGGTCTCAGGAGATCTGGAGAGCAGTATCTCCGCACACTGCGGCTGCCAGGTGAGGGATGCCTCCATGCGCCATGACAATTTATATCTAACTTGGTCATCTCCCTATCCAATCTACTAGAAGAAGTTCGCATATATGGGAAATGATCCAATTTTCTCATTAACTACTCTAAATCGAGGGTGCTCAATGTTACTATGCCGGCTTCCTCTGCCCACAGTCTGCATAACTTCTTCTCTTTTAAATGGTTCACCTCAGCGATCACATACTTAGGCACAAGGATACCAAGGAATCTTTCTAAGACGTTTAACCTCAATTTCCCACCGCTACTTCTTCAACTGAGACAGGATCTACAACAGTTGACCTCTGGTAGGTTCTCCTGGTTCAGGAGATGTAATATCATTAAAGTGAACTTTATGCCCCGCATCCTGTACCTATTTCAGTTGTTGCCGATCAGCATCCCGATAGGGTTTCTAAAATCGCTGAATAGACTGTTCCTCACAATTCCTATAGAACAACAAACTACCCAGTTTGAAGTTCTCCCTCCTTCGCCTTTCTAAATTACATGGAGGCATTGGACTGCCTGATGCGTCTCTTTACTATGCAGCTTGTCATCTTGCTCGGATTGCGGACTGGTGCCACAATGGTGACTCGAAGCCCTGGGTTCAAGTAGAACAGGCGGCATTAGCTATCCCTTTAAATTGCCTTCCTTGGCGTGATTCCCATATTCCATCTGGTGTACGCGCCCATCCCACTGTAGGAGCCACCTGGAGGGTTTGTAGAAAATTTTTTGCTTTCCCTTCTATCTCACCTCATCCTTCTCCCTTCTTTCCAGTAATAGGGAATCCCTCCTTTACCCCTGGACTGGATGATGTGGTTTTTCCACCCCATGATGAAGTCAAACTGTTCTCTTCTGTTCCTAATTCTTGTTGGAGATGCGATGAATCACCTGGTGACTTACTCCACATCTTCTGTTCCTGCCCGAGGGTGGTTCACTTTTGATCTTCGGTCCGGTCCCTCCTCAGCAACTTCACAGACAGTGAGATCCCATGGGATACGGCCTTTTTCTTCCTTCATAATTCCTTTTCCAGGAAGTATTATAAAAACTCTGTTCTTCCGCACTTGCTGAATGCTGCTAGGCACTGGGGGAACTACCAGGGTCGCAGCGGTCTGTCACACTAGTCTGAGAGAATGTGCTGCAGGCACCGCCAGGCAGCACATTCTGCTGTGTGAGGACCATCTCCACTTAGCCCCGCCCCTGGCTGCTGAGACACGGAAGAGGGCCCTGCAGGAGAGGGAAGGTAAGTCTGGAGTGGGAAGGGGGGGCGTGTGGGGTTCTGGTGGTATTCTGCATAGCTGACTTTTATGATAATGCATTGCTGGGACCTGTAGTCCCGCATAGCTGGTGGTATTCTGCATTGGTGTATGATGATTATACAGCAATGCAGAATAGCACCAACTATGTGGGACTACAAGTCCCAGCAATGCATTATATTTTTAAGTAGGGATACACCACTGCCAATACTGTGCATTTTCACGAGTACTCATACTCGTGAAAATGCCCCGATACTAAATGCAGATACCGGTGTTCTGTCGAGAATGCCGACGTAGTCGAATTTGCCGACCTCAGCATCTACGCTTGCGCACAGACCAGTATTATTGAGGGAACAGGGATTTATTCACAAAGTATTTTGTTTAAATTGTTAATTGTGACCGTTAATAATATTCCATCCATCATTTACTGCCATCCATCATTTACTGCCATGGATGGCATATTATTAATGGTCAGAATTAACCATTAGAAACGAATGCTTTGTAAATAAATGCTGGTTTCCTCGTTTATCCAATCTGTACGTAAGCGCAGATACTGGGTCGGCGTTCTCGACAGAACACAGACACTGAAAATGTAAACAAGCGGCTGCCTGAGGTACCGCGCTTGCTGGGGACCTCGGCAGCCTTCCTGTTAACCATGCGGTGCCATGGCGGTGGGGGCTTGGGGGAGGCTTTATGGTTTCTTGCACCGAGGCCCTGAAGGTTCTAGTTACGCCTCTGCTGCTAGGTGTTGTATTCTGGAACTGTGGAAGATACCCACAATATCCATGAAGCTTCACAAAGTTGGCCAGTTGGAGCAAATGGAGGACCTGGTCTGGCCTGATAGGGATCTCCGTGTCAGGCATTGTAAGACATGGTTCTACTGGACCGAATTCACCCAGACGACCAAATTTTCCAACCAACTTCTAGACAACCCCTCTAAGGGAGTGAGCCATATTATTTAATGCTGTACTTGGTGCCCTGGGGGCTAGGATCACAACCTACCAACATTCAACCTCCTCCCATTTCCTTCTTATAGTATGTCTTTTCTTTATTTTGCTTTTAGTTACCAGGAAGTACCTGGTTTATATAAGTTCAGTTCAGCCTTTGTTTGAAACCATCAGCCTGTGTGATTATTGTGCAGACCTCACGCACATTGCAACCTATCCATATGCTCATAGTGGCTGTCATTGTGGATGCCCTTTCTAGACTCCGACTATATTTCACTATGACTTGCCTGCCTGCCTGCATTGTCTAGCCACTTAGATAGGTAACCCCCTTTACCAAGATGTAACCTTGGAGTGGAAAGGGTTCTACGCATATTGACCCTGCTTAAAGGAAGCCACATGGTTTTACCTTTATTTGCCAACCTTTTTTATGTTTTGTTTTATTTATGATTTAGAAGGTGAACCATTCCTATTTCTTGACATGCTTCTTTCCATTTGGTACTTTTTGTAACTCATGTTTGTTTTGTTTATTGTGTTATAAAATCTTTAAATATGTCTCTATGACACTGGTCACCAGGACATATAGAGGGATGAATCTCCCCAAACCGGATACACACTGCAATAAAAATTTAGGAAGGGCAGATACGAAAAGGTTTGAAAAGTCAGAACCACCGAAAGGAAACATTAATACAGGTGAAACTCGAATAATTAGAATATCGTGCAAAAGTTCATTTATTTCACTAATGCAACTTAAAAGGTGAAACTAATATATGAGATAGACTCATTACATGCAAAGCAAGATAGTTCAAGCCGTGATTTGTCATAATTGTGATGATTATGGCTTACAGCTCATGAAAACCCCAAATCCACAATCTCAGAAAAGACTCCCAGTACATGCAATCAATAAAACAAGGATTGTA
>NW_017308144.1:204365-222874 GCF_000935625.1 Nanorana parkeri | reverse complement strand
GTGCAAAATATTACTTTTGTGCATATGCACAGTTCTTAACCACTTCCGGGCCGCAATACGTACAAATATGGCGACCCGCAGAAGTAGTTATACCAAGACAGTTCTTAACCACTTCCGGGCCGCAATACGTACAAATACGGCGACCCGCAGATGTAGTTATACCAAGACTCTTGGTGTCATTTTAAACAGCCAATGATGGCTGTTGACATACAAGTGATCCGGCGGCTATGCTGCCTCTGGATCGTTTGTACCAATTGGCGGCATGTGCTGCCCCCACCCCCCTTCGCCGCCACCGGCTTCCCCAGGCTCGGCTGTCCCCGTGCAGGCCCGGGACCCGGGTGGGTCTCTCTGCAACGATCGGAGAGAGATCAGCAGGCTTCCAGCCGCTGAACTCTCCTCCGTTCGCTGGACCCGGAAGTGATGTGTATTACATCACTTCTGGGGGGTGATTTACTAACCTAAACACACTGGGCCAGTAGCCCCTATCTTAATTTTGGTTGCCCCTGTCTGCCTGACAACTTGTGTCCGGGTTTCTGCTGCCATGAAACCCGGACACAGCATTCAAAACCCGGACTGTCCGGGTGAATCCTGGACAGGTGGCAACCCTAAAATCAACCCCCTGGTGTCACTGTTTACATTCTCTGGCTCTTAGAGCCAGGATAATAAGCTGGGGAAGATTTCTGCTTCCTCAGCTTCTTTGGGGTCCCTAGGTGACATCAGGGGTCTGAAAAACCTCTGATGTCTCCATAAAGAGGACCTGCCACACCCTATCTGCTATTACATAGGGGACTTGTTAGCCCCCTTTATGATGGCAATAAAGTTAGTGTAAAAAAAAGAGCTTTCAAAAAATAAAAAAGAATTAAGTAACGTAATTTGTTTTTGAAAAATGCAAAAAAAGATTTTTGAAAGTCTCCCACCCCCACGCAAATACATACACGCATTGGTGCGCCTACGTGCAAAAACGAAAATTGTGCTACACATGTTGCATATCACCGCAAACGTCAGAGTGAGAGCAATAATTCTAGAGCCATTAATAACTGTTAACACTAAATTGATGAGCAGTAAAAGCTTTTAAAGTGTCCCTTATGGGAAATTTTAGTTATTGAAGTTTTTTTGCGGCTTCACGGGCGAACGCAATTTTAGGGCTTGACATATTTTGTATCTATTTACCCGACATGACCCCATCTTTTATATTTTACATGGGTATTATATTCTGTTTCTGTACACTTAATTTCATTTTAGTTTATTCTATCCTAAAAAAATACTGGTTTGATAAACATTTGCACAAGTACCGTGCAACAAAAAATTGCAACTAGCATTTTTTTTATTCTACTGGGTCTAGAAAATATATAATTGTTTGGGGGTTTGAAGCTGTTTTCTAGACAAAAAATCAGATTTTATCATGTGTGCAAATAGTAAGAAATTGCTCCGGACAGCAAGTGGTTAATTATATCATCTCTGCAGCGCTCCTAGTGAACTACCTACAAGTGGAACCTAAGTGTTCACTTACTATCAAAGATAATATATTTGTATGTCTCTGTGTTCTCTTTCTGTTTCTCCTGTCCTTGTTGTAATTCGCCTCCAGCGGACCCCAAGTAGTTGGGAGGCTATCCGCTCGAGTTGAGGGATGGTCCTCCTGGCTTGGGGTCCAAGTTAGGTTTCATGGTTAATTGTTGAGAAAAGTAAGGTGGAAATGCATGCTGACCTCTAGTACAGATTGATGGTTTTATTACACTATGTATGAGCAGAAGGGAATGGACATGCCGGGCTCAGGTGTGATGTTTAAGCTGAATTTCTGTATATGTTTAATTATGCAGGGCCATGAGGTCCTACTGTTTCGCACTTCTGTACTATGTTGGTATGCTTATATAAATAAAGAATATTAAAAAAAAAAAGATAATATATATACAGTACATTTTTAGAAATTATTCAGACCCCCTTCTCTTTTTTCAATTTTGTTACGTTGCAGCCTGATGCTACAGTCGTTGAAATTCTTTTCTCATTATATTCTACACTCAGTACCCACATTGGCATAAGTATTCAGACCCTTTGCAACAACACTTGAAATTTAGCTCAGATGCCTCCCATTTCCCGTTGTTGTTGCTGAGATGTTTCTACACCTTGGTTGGAGCCCACCTGTAGTAAATTAAATTGATTGAACATGATTTGGAAAGGCACACACCTCTCTATATAAGTCCTCACAGCTGACATTGCATACTGTGTCAGAGCAAAATCCATGAGGTCAAAGGAAGAAGTTTGGCACAACCAGGACTCTTCCAAGAGCTGATTGCCTGGCCAAACTTAAAAATTTACCTGTTCCAACTTCCATACAAATTCAACTTAAGAACAAACCTACAGTCCCTATCTTGTTCGTAACCCTGGGACTGCCTGTAGTTTTCTATGAGGTCCCCGAATTCTTGCATTTTGCCCGTTTGTCTTGGCAAAATGCCTCTAGGTCATGCAAAGTCTTTGGTCATCCTGCATGCACCCCACGTTTGAGATCTCCCCAGAGTGGCTCGATATTAAGGTCAGTAGACTGTGATGGCCACTCCAGAACCTTCACTTTCTTCTGCTGTAACTACTGGAGGGTCAACTTGGCCTTCTGCTTAGGGTCATTGTCGTGCTGGAAAGTCCAAGAGTGTCCAATGCGCAGCTTTTGTGCAGAAGAATGCAAATTGTCTGCCAGTATTTTCTGATAACATGGCACAATCTTTGGGCCCTCAGAGGGCACTGCATTAAAAACAGGCATGATCTGTGATGGACATCACTGCATGGGCTCAGGAGTATTTTTTTAAATCACTGTCCATAATCAAAGTTTGCCGTGCCATCAAATAATGTTAAATCTCCATCAACTCAGCCCACACTATATTGCCCATTATATGGTGTGTATATATATATGCCTGAGCACAAACTATATATAAACAAATAAATAAAATCATATATAAAAATACCTTTGTAAAATGGGCATATACAGTGGGTAGAAAAAAAGAATCACCCCCCTTTAAAATAATCACATTTTGTTGCTTTGCAGCCTGAAATGAAGGCAGACAGAGTTTTTGTTGTATCCAGCTGTATTTACTCTAACATGCAGGTGAAAGATATAACACCAACAACGTCTTTTTGGGGTCCACGGGGCTCAACAAAAGAAGTCTAAATCATTTATATGTGTAAACAACAGTCTTAATTCATTCAAAAATAAATAAACGGGGGCCTTTAAATGTGAAAGAGAGCCAAAAACTTTACCTGCTCGCTCAATAGAAGTAATTTTTTTTTTTTTTTTAGTCTTGTCTATAATAAATAAATAATTATTATAGAAAACCATTGTACAAAGCCACACAACAACCTTTGCCTTTCGTTTTCCCGCATCTAAGTACAATATTAAAGGCCGCAAAGGATCTTGGGGCGGGCGCATGCGCAGTTCAGATTTTTGGCTGGGAGACAAGGAGACACACAAGGTAAGTCTATGGACAGCATGCACCCGCATGCAAACACCGTGGGACAGGAAATGCCAGCAAGCACAGAGGAGTCAGTGCTGGATCAGAGACCCACAGCAGCGCTGGAGAGAAGGCTGAAAAGGACAGGAAAGAAGAAGATGATCAGATTAAGAGACATAATTTAAGGTAAGTGCTTACAATTTTTTTTATCTACGCACACAATTTGTAACCTGGGCATGTTGTAACCTCATCTTTTATATTTCATTAAAAAAATTGGTATTTTGTTGTGTTTTGGGGCATTTAATTAAATTTTTCACTAAATGTTGGGGTTTAATAAGGAGTTGCGCTAATATTGCGCAACATAAAAATTTGCAACTACCACCTTTTTATTCTATAGGGTCTTGGCATTCAGAAAATATATAATGTTTGGGGGTTTTAAGTCATTTTCAGGCCTAAAATGGGGAATATAACATGGGTGCAAAAAATGAAAAAAAGGCCTCAGTCATGAAGAGGTTAATGTCACTTTAAATAAAAATATATTTGTATTGTAATTATCTGCTCTTGACATTTGGTACTCAAGTATGACCAAGATTTGCATTTGATTATTAATAAATCGCAAAATGTCTTGTGTGTAGCAAGTAAACATTTGAATTCTGATTTCTTGATCTCTTTGTGAAGCAAGGTGACATCATGTGACTAGAAGAGAAGATTTTTGTTATTGTGTACAAAAAAAGTACAAAGAAATCCCCAGTACTATAAGCTTCGATTAATGAAACAGTTAACTAGGTTTACACCAAGAGCATAAAAAATGCATGGGAAGACAGTGACTATATGTTTTCTTATCTTAGCCTAAAATATACTGTATATTTCATGTGTAATATATGTATTTGTACATATAAAGGGAAAGGGATCATTGTTAAACCATTTTGTGTAAATATGTTTGTTTTTTTACTGTGTTGGTTTGCATACATAGTAGCAAGAGTCTTTACTACAGCTAAATCATTACAATTTTCACTACAATAGGCAGAAAAATAATCAATACTCAATGGAAAACCTATTAACTGAAACAACAGGCAAAGAGCTGCATTTTTATTTTTAAAACCAATGGAACCTCAGCTCCTATAGTAGGGCCACTGTGTTTATTGGGCAGGGTCAAATATTGTTAGTTTGTGGGCTTTACTCTTCTGACCCGACCTCTCATCTCTCCCTAGCTGTTCATTCAATCATGCGTCTACCATCTCTGTGGGATGTGCTCTGCAAGATTATGTGGTATGAATGACAATAGCACTGTTCAATCAGGAGCTATCATAATGCAGAGCACACCTCACAATAAAGGAATAAGGTATTATTGAACAGCACTTCTCCAGCCAGAGAGTTTGTGTCAAAGTGGAAAGCAGCTGCCACACACTGTCTCACAGGACATGCAGCATGTAACCCAGAGGAGGAGGGAGGAGCTCTTTAAGTACTGTAGTGACAGCTAATGTCACTAGTGTGGTGCTCATTGTTTGTCTAAAGAAGAGTGAGCTTTACCCAAGGACTTGCAGTTAATTTATGTCCCTTCTCCTACTTCATTCATACTGTGGATCTCCTGATGGTTATTGATATTTCCCCCTCCTGTGCTGCTTTTGTCTGTGGGTATGCCACGCCTCCACCCTACCTGCTGCCCGTTGATCTCTTCCTCCACCAATCATCAGTTCACAAGTTTTCAGTCCATTGCATTACTACTCTTCTGGGCGATGGCTCTGACATTTGGAAGCAAAGCCTTGCTTCTCTGTCAAAAGAACTACCTCCACCCAAATTTACATCATGGATTAACAGTGAATCAGCTTCTGGAAGCCTGCAGGCATTACACGACCAGTCCTTTGAACTTCTCTAGACTTGTTTCAGCACAGCAGGTGCCAGCTTCTGGTCTCACTTAATAATGACTTTCAAAAAGGAAAAATAATACTGGCCTTACCTGAAAAAAATTAATTGCCCCTACTTTTGTTCCAAAACTGGGGAATTTTGCACCCTTTTTTCTCCCAACCTCATGCACTTTATATATTGTAAAAGAGAAGCAGCTGCTGATGACCCTCCTTCACAAAATGCTAGTTAAATGCCTTTGTTTGGCTTCAGCACTTCTGAGTCTCTGACCCACAACAAGCTTGTAGCAAATAGAAGACAGAGAAAACACAGAGAGAGGAATTTATCAAAACTGGAGCAGACAAAATCTGGAGCAGCTATGAATGCCAACCAATCAGTTTTCTTTAATTTTCAAATCTCAACTGCCCTGGGCAGGAATTGAAAGGTAATTTACCCAATGGAACACAGATTGCAATAAAAAACTGACATGGATTTTAACCATTCAATTGCTTTTTCCAAAATAAAAATACAACCCCAATTCCAAAAAAGCTAAACGCTTCCTAAATGCTGTGTACAATTTTCATAAAAGCAGAATGCAATGATTTGCAAATCTCATAAACACGTATTTTATTCACAATAGACAATAGAGAATATCAAATGTTTAAAGTGAGAAAATGTAACTTTGAAATTGATGTCAGCAACACGTCTCAAAAAAGTTGAGACAGGGCAACTAAAAACTGGTAAAGTAAGTAGTACTAACAAGGAAGAGCTAGAAGAACATTTTCCAACTAATTAGGTTAATTGGCAACCGGTCAGTAACATGACTGGGTATAAAAATAACAAAAGCTGCATCTAAAAATTGTCAAACAATTTCAGAATAATGTTCTGCAATGTAAAATTGCTAAGACTTTAAATATATCATCATGTACAGTACATAATATTATCAAAAGATTCTGAGAATCTGGGGAAATCTCTGTGTACAGGGGCAAGGCCAAAATGCAAAATTGGATGCCTGTGATCTTTAAAAACATTAAAAACAGGCATGATCTGTGATAGACATCACTGCATGGGCTCAGGAGTATTTAAACAAATCGCTGTCCATGAACAAAGTTCGCTGTGCCATCCAAAAATGCAAGTTAAATCTCTATCATGCAAAGAACCCTCCATATCTGAACATGATCCAGAAAAGCCGCCATATCTGAACATGATCCAGAAAAGCTGCCGTCTTTTCTGGGCCAGAACTCATTTAAAATGGTCTTTTGCAGAGTGGAAAACTGTTCTGTGGTCACATGAGTGGAAATTTGACATTATTTTTGGCTACCATGGGCGCCAAGTTCTCCGGACTAAGGAGGAGAGGGACCTCCATGGCTTGTTATCAGCACTCTGATGGTGTAACCCCATACCATGCATTAGTGCGTATGGAATGGGCAGCTTGCACATCTGGAAAGGCACCACCAAAGCTGAAAGATATATCCAGATTATAGAGCAGCCCTTGCATATTTCAGCAGCATAATGCTAAACCACATACTGCATCTATGACAACAGCATGGCTTTGAAGTAGAAGAGTCCAGATGTTAACTGGCCGGCCTGCATTCCTGACCTTTTCACCAATTAAAAATATTTAACAATAAGAAAAAGAAGACCCAGGACTGTTAAACAGTTAGAATCCTATATCGGGCAACAATGGGCCAACATTCCTCTCCCAAAACTCCAGCAACTGGTCTCCTCAGTTCCCAGACATTTACAGAGTGTTGTTAAAAGAATAAGGATCGATCAATGATCGACCCGGAAGCTGTGTAGTTGAACCTAAGGGGGGCGTGGCTGACGCCGGAAAGCGAGCAAGCGTGCTGGTCTGCGAGTGCACCGCAGGACGTAGAGAGGAGACTCACGGAGAGGGGACTCACGGAACCAAGCTGCACCATTTTCTGCCTCGATCTGCCCTGACCGACTGGAATATCCGAGAATATAGGGGAGAGAGGGGAAATAAGGAGACCCTGTCCGAACCCGTCTAAGAGGGCGGTGGTAACGCCGAAACACTGTGCGGCTACAATCCGCAGATTACGTTGCGGGAGAGAGGGGGGAAAGTATTGAACAGCTCGCCCCCCCGCCTTGCAGAGACGCACATAAAGGTACTTGTTACTTGTTACACTGTTGCTGGAGTCGCTGGAGATCTCAGAGACCACGGCAATGAGACAGAAGAGGGGACGGAGGTCTGGTGGAACAGGTGCTTCAACACCAGGGACGCTGAGGAAATACCTAAGGGCAGAGGTGGCAGAGATGGAGCCATCGGAGGAGCCAGTGACACCTATCAATGGGAGGAGAACGACACAGGCAGAGGTAAGACCCCCCATGGAGGTCTCTTTTCAACAGACAATTGTGGGCTCCCATAATGATAATGACTACCTTAATGAGACTATACCCACTCTAATAGATGGCTATAGAGTTAACCTGGACATGGAGAGTATACCTAACTCCCTACCAAGTAAATCTGACATGGCACAAATGCTTCATAACTTAGAATGTTCTATTAAACATGAAGTAAAAGGTCAGAGGAGATCTCTCACATCTTTTAAAAAGAGTGGAGGAAAATGAAGCTAGACTGGACTCCCAGGAGAAAACAATGCATGACCTACAGGGAAGACTGGGGTTAATTACTAAACAGTACAGAGCCGCTATGTATAAAATAGAAGATCTGGAGAATCGTAGCAGAAGGAATAACTTAAGAATTAGAGGTCTGCCCGAATCTATATCTGAGAATGAACTAGAAACTACTCTGCAAGGGTTATTTAACCAGATCTTAAACCGTGCTGAGACTACTTTGCTCTGTCTGGACCATATACACAGAATAAGAAGATCTAAAAGTATTACCATGGATATACCACGCGATATTATACGCCGAATGCATTATTATGAGGATAAATGGAAATTATGAGACATTTAAGGACCATCCCACACCTTGACTTTAAGGGTACACGAGTTTCAATTTTTGCAGATCTAGCGGGGGAAACACTAGCTAGACGCAGATTGCTCAAGCCACTTTTAGATAATCTCAGAGCAGCGGACATACCGTACAGATGGGGCTATCCGTTTAGCTTAATAGCCAGAAAAGATGGGCAATCCGTGACCCTACGTTTCCCAGAGGAAATAGAATCATTTTGCAGAAAGCTTGAGATCCTCATACCCAATCTCTTAGGTTTGAGAAATGAAAGCATTATGATCCCACAGATGTCAATCCGGAGGTGGTCTGTACCAAGGAGAAAATAATGTATGGATAATAAGAATAGGTTAACATTTGAACATACAAAGATGCATTTCCTGTACTCTCCCCTCTCTGAAAGAAGAGTAATTATGACATTAAACTGGAGAGACCATGCTATTGTTGCCTTAATTAGACTCAACAAATTACTCCACTAATAAAGCAGAAGATTAATCTGGAGCGGTGTTCGGCAACACCCACAGCCCCACCTTTGAATATTAGCCACCTTTCTTTCCCCCCCACTTTTTTGGGGGGTTTTATAGTTTTTCCACAGGAGATGGCGAGAGAGTGGGTCTGGAGATTGAATGAATCATTACTGTGGAGACCATTAGATGTGCAGAAACTGAACGAAGACCTCAGTGAATTTTTTGCACTCAATGACTCTCCACCTCACCTGCCATCCTATGGGAAACTCATAAGGCCGTTATGAGAGGGAAACTGATTGAATTAGGGTCTAGGAAGAAAAAAGAGAGTGAAAAGAATATGGAAGTCCTTTTAACCCAAATCAGAGAACTGGAAACTGTTCATAAAAAATCGTTATTTTCAGATCACCTAATACAATTAACGAATAAGAGAGAAGAATTAAAAAATGTATTAAATGTCAAAACAGCACAGAAATTCCACTGGCTGGTGGGTATACAATATAGATGGGGTAATAAACCGGGAAAAGTACTATCTAGAACATTAAATCACAAAAAGATACAGTCATATATCCCTAAAATTAAAACAACAGATTATATGGCCTATACCCCTAGAGATATCGCCAAGGAATTTAAAGACTTTTATTCTATATTGTACAATGTATCAGAAAAATTGTCGCAAAAAACATTGGACCATAGACAGGAGGCGATAAGCAAGTATTTGAAAAGGAGTAAAGTACCATCATTTCCAGTTGAATCCTTAGAAAAATTGGAAAAGGAGATAGAAATTGGGGAACTGGAGAGCTGTCTATCTGAAATGGCCAAAGGGAAAGCACCAGGCCCGGATGGACTATCGGTGGATTACTACGTAACTTTCAAAGACACATTACTCCCCCGGCTGGCTAACTACGTGAACTCATTAACGAACGATGGGAAATTTAGATCAGAAACCTCTCTGGCACACATAGTAGTAATCCCCAAACCAGATAAAGATCCGACGAGCTGTGGGAGTTACAGACCAATATCATTATTAAACATGGATATTAAGTTATTTGCAAAGGTATTAGCAAGAAGAATCACTCCATTTATATCACAAGTTATTTCTTATGATCAAACTGGGTTTATCCCAGGCAGAGAGAAATAAGAGATAACTCATTGAGAACCTTAGCAATAATGACTTCTGTAAAACAACAATCCCAGCCTACACTACTATTATCAACAGACGCAGAAAAAGCGTTTGATAGGGTGGCCTGAGATTTTCTACTGCCCACATTACAATATTTGGGACTGGGGAAAAAAAAGATGAGCTGGATCTCCGCTCTATATAAAGACCCTAGGGCGCAAGTTAGAGTCAATGGCATATTAAGCGAGGGATTCCCACTAAGCAACGGCACACCACAAGGGTGCCCACTCTCTCCCCTTCTATTTGCGATCTCACTGGAACCCCTTTTAGCAAATATAAGAGAAAACATTGACATTCACGGAGTTGTCATTGGAAACAATGAACATAAATATTCAGCTTACGCAGATGATATATTGTTCTATATACAACAGCCTAGAATATCCATCCCAAACTTAATAGCAGCCTTTCGGGAGTATGGGGAGTTATCTAATTTTAAGATAAACTTTGATAAATCGGAAATATTAAATATTAACCTGCCATCTAGAGAGACGATGTCCTTACGCTTAAGCTTCCCATTTAGGTGGCAGTCTGAGAGACTGAAATATTTAGGAATTAACTTAACCCCTCATCATCAGGATCTATTTAAATATAATTACATCCCTCTTTTAAATGAGACCAGGAAGGATTTGCAAAAATGGACTGCTCTACGTTACTCATGGATCGGTAGAGTAAACGTAATAAAAATGAATATTCTACCGAAGTGTATATATGTATATCAGATGGTCCCCATCGCCCTTCAAAATAGTTTCTTTAGAACTTTAAAAACAATGGTATCTAGATATGTATGGGGAAGAAAAAACGCGAGAATTTCATATGACACCTTAGCAAGACCAAAATCGCAAGGTGGGTTGGCTCTACCAGATTTTAAACGTTATTATCAGGCAGTGATATTGACCAGATTACTGAATTGGCACTTTGATAGAACAACTACAATTTGGGTAGATGTTGAGTTTAAAATATGTGAGACAAACCTAAGCACAATCTGCTGGATACCAAAACAGTTTAGAGGTACATCAAAGGAGTGGTACCATCTAGTGGGGAATACCCTAACAGTGTGGGACTTACTGCATAAGAAAAGCAGGATGGAGTTATAATTCACCTTTAATGCCTTTATTAGGACATGACTATTTTCCACCAGGTAAATCAGATAAAACATTCGGTAGATGGATAGAGGAAGGCACGTTACGTTTGCATCACGTAATGGACCAAGAGACATTAAAACCGCTACCGACATTGTGTCGTACTTCATCACCATCCATGATGGATAGGTGACGATATCTTCAACTAAACCACTTTCTGCAATTTTTAGCGAAAGCAATTAGATCAATGGATGAATTAAACCCTATGGAAGGGATATTATTAAGATCAAGATTCATGCCCAAAGAGATTCATATCATTGTTGGTTAAAATACTGTTTCAAATGGACCGTGTATCAATACCAGGGTTTATGCAACAATGGGAAGAATTGTGAACTCCCTTGCCAGAACTAGGAAAACAGAGGGTTCTGCACTGGGGATGTAAAACATCAACCTCATCCTGTATAGAGGAGATTAATTATAAACTATTGTCAAGGTGGTATCTTATGCCAGTGAGACTACACTCAATGGATCCTACCTATTCACCAATGTGTTGGAGAGGCGGCGGCGGGAGAGCAACTATGGCACACATATGGTGGCAGTGCCCTGTTATTAATAAATATTGGGTCGAGGTGGGTAGGATCATCTCCTCTATACAGGGAAGACCCTTGAGAATGGATCCCTGGGTGATATTATTCCACAATAGTGAAGGGTCTCTGTTAAGATATAAAAACTCTATCACACCCCACCTGCTGAACTCAGCAAAATGCCTGATACCAGCGCATTGGAAGAGCACAGAACCTCCCTCAATAAAGGAATGGCTAATAAAAACAAACTATATATGCTCAATGGAAGAACTATATTTCAGTAGCCAAAACAAGCATTTATTATTCTGTGAAATATGGCAGGGATGGCTTACATACAAGAATTCAGAAGAGTACGTAGGTACGCTATCTTCACTTCCCTAGCGTTTATAGGGCCTGTCCCTCTCTATATCACACTACGGGATACTCTCAGATATCTTGACAAAAAGAGGGGGAGGAATAGGATGTCACAGAATGTTAATGTATTGTATTTCTTTTTGTTTTATCTCTTTTATACTCGGAATAAGCCGTATCTATTAGGTCATAACCCAGAACTAAAACCCTTATGGGGGAAGCTCTTGCTCACACACATATGTTTGCTTATTTTACTGTTTTTGACATTATTATAACACATTATTGTAATATAAGTATAGCACATAGAAAACAGTCATGTAATTTTCACCTAGTAATTGATGACTGGGGTGGGAAAGAAAGGAGGTAATGCTTAGTATTATAATTTCATTTTTCACTCATTGGTAGATCATTAGACAAAACAAATATTGTAGATATTTTAAGCACATTTAATAGGATCCCATATAAAGACACATATTACCAAATTTTGAGTATTCACAGATATAAATTTTTCCACATGATACAATATGAGTGATATATAGGATCTAAGGCTCACATAGTAGTAATTAATGGAAGGTAGTAAACCGATCCTTAAAGTTCACAGACTAAAATGGTAAAAATAACAATTGCACTAACAATTGCACTAAATAAATCAAAGGTAATAGTTATTATCTAACTAACTGGAAAAAGATAGACACTAATATGTGAAGGAAATGAGAGGAATGGCACTAGATAGGTGTAGTCTGGGTTATGGCTATACGGGCAAAGCATAGATGTTGGAAGGGATTATATCAATGTTAAGATATGTTTTTGTTTTAATGTTAATTGTATGTGAGAAGTGTAGTTGTATGTATTATGGTGGATTGTAAAAATAATAATAAATATATTTATTTAAAAAAAAAAGAATAAGGGATGCTACACTGTGGAAAACATGGCCCCGTTCCAACTTTTTTAAGATGCATTGCTCACATCAATTTCAAAATGACTTTATTTTTTTCTTAAAATGGTACATTTTCTCAGTTTAACCATTTTCTTTTGTGAATAAAATACGGGTTTAAGAGATTTGCAAATCATTGCATTCTGTTTTTATGCACACAGCGTTTTCCAAATTTTTTGGAATTGGGGTTGTAGTTTACTGTGTGCACCATTACCGTTAGCTAATAAAGAGTAACAAGACCAAAGGGAAGAAGACCATGTCTGCTATACAGCAAAAAGAAAGAAAAAAACAGTGCTCTTGTGCACTCCTTATTTACACCTGCCAATATGCTAATTCTCATTGTCAGTCACAAGATTAAAATATGTCTTCTACCTAATGCAGTCTATTGAGGTGATGACCATTTCCTTTTTCTTTTGGGTTCACAAGGCAACAGCAGTATAAATAACTTCTGTGTTATGCTATTTATTATAATTTGCCCACCAAAACAAACTGTACACAGACATTTAAATAGAGAAACAAGAATTGATGGTACATTGATAGGCAACTAATATCTGGCATGATTTGCACTTCAGTTCAGCAGCTAGAATCTCAGTAAAAAGGGTTTTTATTCATATGGTTGATCTTTTCATAACTTTGGTGTTTTGTTTTTTTTTGCAAATGCAACATCTAATAGCAAGCATACGTGGAGTAATTGTTATTTCTAATATTATTATTTTTTAAAACACTGTTATGTGTTTCAAATGTTCATTCTCAGTATGTTTATTTTAAAGGTCATAGTGCCGTTGATATCACCAAGGTAGCAAGAAGACACCGTATGTCTCCATTTCCACTAACATCCATGGATAAAGCCTTTATTACAGTCCTGGAAATGACTCCAGTTCTTGGGACTGAAATCATAAATTACAGAGGTAAGTTGTCTTTTTAGTGCAATATACTGTCCTTTCCCAACAAACATAAACAGGTTGTAGAATCCAGAGTAATGGCAGGGACTATTAGGAGCAAATACTTTATGCTATTTTAAGAAGCAGCTGTAAATGTAATTCTTTTTTTATCTTTCCATGTTCCATTTCTTCTTGTATTGCGAGATCTCATTTGCATACCTATTGCCATTTACTTAAAAAAAGGCTAAAGCTTATTTTTAGTGAAGAGCAGAAATTTTAACTTTGAGATTCAAGGGTGACTTGAAAAATACTTAAAACCTTAAATTAACAGGTTGAGTGGATGCCTTAATTGTACATAGTGTTAATTATGTACACAGTGTTAAGGAGTTTTCAGACTGCAGCATCACCCCAATCTACTTTTATCTGATTCATAACAAAAAACCCTGGTAGTTTAGCAGCACCAAATCCATTTTTATCAACAGCACTAGGCCTGCTTTGACTGGCAGACTTTGCAGCCCCAACAGGCCAAAATGCAAAGTGAACAACCACAGGAAGCTGTCATTCCCCAAAAATTGTAACCAAATCCTTCAAGTGTGGGTGGGTATAAAGTGGGGCAGTAGGTGGTTTGTTGGTTCCCGTTATTTTCACAGCACTGCAATGCATCTTTGTAAAAGGAGAAAAAAAGTGTGCACAAAAAAAACATACCACTACCCAACATTCCTGCTTTCCCCTATCCCTTTACTTTTTTTTAACTTAATATTTTTTAATGTTTTACATAGTAAAAAACAAAAAATATACATTGCCAAATTCCTCCCAATTGAGTATCCCTTTGTTTCACCCTAAGAATGCTGAGTGCAATACTGAATCCACTTGGCCCATATACTATCAAACTTATTATATTTATCCTAACAACTTGCAATCCATTTTTCTGAATCCATAATTACATTGACCTGATGGATCCAGTCTGCTCTAGAAGGAACCACAGTACTTCTCGAAAATCTTGGAGTTAACCTCTTTGCAGCATTAAGAAAATGAGCCAGAGATTTCTATTTAGCTATAGAGAAAGGCACTAAATGAAACAAAAAGGTAGAAGGGGTAAACTGTAAAGTTTCACCCAAGATAAACTGAATTTGTTCTCTTATATCCTGCCAAAAGGGCTTTAACTTCGGACAATCCCACCAAACATGTAGATTTGTACCTGGTAATCCTAAATTCATCCAGCAAAGGGGTGAACTATATTTTGGTAAATTTTACCTAAAGAGTATGGAACCTGGTACCATCGGGTTAATACCTTATAATTAGTTTCTTGCAATCTGGAATCTATAGAGGAAGTATGAACACGCTCAACAATCTAATTCACTTGTGCGTCTGTAAAAGTTACACCCATGTCCTGCTCCCACTCCCTGAGAAAATACAAAGAGCTTTTCGAGTTCATTTGGAGTGACCATTTATACAAAAGGGAGAGAGTGCGGTTAGAGGGTGCTTCAGAATTGCAAAACTATTCATAAAAAGTCAATGAGGGTCTAACTAATGCAACATGTTGCTGAATATTCGGGTCAATACTTTTTCCCAGTTTTTTTGGCTAAAATTAGGTACCTCGGCTTATATTCGGGACGGCTTATACTCGAGTATATACGGTATGTTGTAGATAGTGTCAAAAGTCAAAAGGGAAATTACCCAATTTTTCCCTCAGTGCATGTACTGCAATAAGGGAATTCCCTGGCATAAATTTACATAATCAGACATCTCCATTTACTGCCCAAGTCTGAAAATATGATTGGTGTTCACCTGATAAAAAACGAAGAAAACCCCCTATTGGCGTCAAAGGGGAATGTGTTTGGGTCTAAATTCTCGTTTTTATTAACTATATCCCACACCTTCAAAGTATGTATAATAAGAGGAGACGTTGAAGCGACTAGACCTCTTATAGACAGGCAGAAACCAATGGGCATGAGCTATATCTCTACCAGCCATATGTTTTTCTAACAAAACCCACTGCTTATCCTTCACATGATAATGCCAATCTAAGATCCTCTGCAATGCAATAGCCTTATAGTAAAGAGAGACATCTTGTACACCTAGACCTCCAATTCGTTTAGAGCATCTCAAAATATTATTAGATAGTCAAGGCCTTCTATTATTCCACACAAATCGCAGGAATAAACTGCGTAGTTGGCTGAAAAAAGAAAGTGGTAATTTAATTGCAATTGACTTTTTACAAGGAATAAAATCCTCAGTAATACATTCCTTTTCAGGATATTTATACGGCCTAGCCAGGTAAATAGAGTTTTTTCCCAGGCAGGAAGATCTTCAGTAATTGCCTTCAATAATGGTAAGTAAACGCTCATCTTAGGGAGTTTGGAAGATGAATTCCCAGATAACGAAAATGGCTCGATGCCCATGCTAAAGTATATGAAGTGCGCAGATTAGAAAAAAACCTCTGAAGATAAATTCAATGGCAAAATTTCCGATTTCGAATAATTAATAGGAAAATTAGATAGAGCACCATATATAGTATTTGGGGTTGAATAAAGACATACGTCCATCAAGTCCAACCCATATAGGTCCACGCACCATCTCATTCTTAGGGATACTGGTATCCCTGGATATTACGGTCCCTCAAGAAATTGTCCAAACGTTTCTTGAACAAATCTACACTCTTGGCTGAAATCACTGCCGATGGCAGTGAGTTCCAGACCTTAACCGCTCTTACTGTAAAGAACCCTCTCCGCCCATTGTGCTGGAATTTTTTCTCCACCAACTTTATAATGCAAGTGCTGCAGCGATGGTTCAACTAAAGCCGAGTCCCAACACGGGCAGACCAGCTTCCACAGAACCAAAAGTACATAAACCAAGTGGAAGGCCAAGGCTAAAGCCACTACCTACTTCACCAGATCGTGGAATAACTGAGGATGATCAAGTCAAGAAGAAAACTCTAGAAAAATCACCAAAGCAGCCACTTTCCAGAAAGGAGGAGGAAGGAACAAAGGAAAATGAATGAAAATGAAGACAAACTGCAAAAAGAGACAAGCTGTTAGTCATGTGAATGAGGCCTAAATGTAAGTTTAAGATTATTTTTACTTTTGGAAAAGCTTGGTGGAGTTATGATAATTGGAGCAAAAGCAGAGGTTTTGCCTGTAATATTGCAACTTTCAGGTGCAAAACTATGGGTTCCAGCCAGGGATTCATAGCTGAGTGAATACATCATGAATAAATAAAATAAAGTTTTTTTCCATTGCTGAATAGTGAATATATCAAGTAAAGATTAATTCATCTTTGATCATGCTGTATTAATATAACATGGGTCGGCTGTTAGTCGTGTGAATGAGGCCTTAAGCTAAATTATGGTTTTCTACACAATTCCATCTACTTCCTATCCATACGCCATCTTGTGGCCTTTTTTCCAATTGCACGTTGAGACTTTACTAAAATTTCACTTCATGACATCAGCATTTTGTGGTGTATTGTGCCATTGTGCCACACCTGTTACATATCGCCGTGAACGTCGGAGCATGAACAATAATTTGAGGGCCATCAATCACTTAACACTAAACTGATGAGCAATAAAAGCTTTTAAAGCGTCGCCTATGGCCAATTTTTGCTATGGTCGTTTTTTTGCAATTTCGCAGGCAAGCTTTTCTTGAACAAATCTACACTCTTGGCTGAAATCACTGCCGATGGCAGTGAGTTCCAGACCTTAACCGCTCTTACTGTAAAGAACCCTCTCCGCCCATTGTGCTGGAATTTTTTCTCCACCAACTTTAGGTGGTGGCCTCTAGTCTTTGTAATGCAGTTAATCTCAAACAGTTTGTTGCCAATGTTGCTGTCACCATTGAACATCTTGTACATGAAAATCATACCCCCCCCCTTAATCTCCTTAATTCCAGCGTAAACATGTTTAAGTTAATTTTGTTAATTTTGTTTTGTCAGAAGCCTTGTCTCATAGCTCTGGTCCCCCATTCCCCTAATTAGTTTTGTTGCCCTCCGCTGGACTCTCTCCAGTTCAAGGACATCCCTTCTCAGTACTGGCTGTCACCATTGAACATCTTGTACATGAAAATCATACCCCCCCCCTTAATCTCCTTAATTCCAGCGTAAACATGTTTAAGTTAATTTTGTTAATTTTGTTTTGTCAGAAGCCTTGTCTCATAGCTCTGGTCCCCCATTCCCCTAATTAGTTTTGTTGCCCTCCGCTGGACTCTCTCCAGTTCAAGGACATCCCTTCTCAGTACTGGCGACCAAAACTGGTCGCCAGTACTGGTCGCCAGTGCTGGTCGGGTGCATTGCTTTACCCAATCAGGGCATCACATGGAATGCCCTGATAGTTCGTGTGTTCATCGAACAAACGAACTAGCGATGTTCGAGTTGAACTGTTGGTCAACTCGAATATCGAGCCCATAACTAATTCTGATATGCACCAAAATTCACTGCTTGGAATTTGGACAAAATTCACCAGTTTAAGGCAAATGTGAATCCTGTTAATTTGCCTTGAATTTATGTTTGGACAAATTCCGAACTTATCACTACACTACTCATTTTCATTTTCTAGCTAGCTTGTCAGCCTGCCCTGTTCAATTAGTATCTAGGAATATTAAAAAATTATGAGACTGTAAAACAGGAGGCTCCTTCAGTTTGGAGCTTATTAGATTAGCATATTCCTTAAATTTCATAGCTATGCAGTTAACATATGTTTTTATCTCTTAGATGGAATGGGACGTGTTCTTGCCCAAGAGGTGTATGCAAAAGACAATTTACCGCCATTCCCTGCATCAGTAAAGGATGGGTATGCAGTCAGAGGTAAATACTATATTGCATGATCAAGGAT
>NW_017308144.1:200817-204354 GCF_000935625.1 Nanorana parkeri | reverse complement strand
TGCCCCATCATGGGACAGCGAGGCTTGATACAATCATTTACAAAGGAAAACATGTAAAGATAGTGCATTCAGCTCAAGACCTTCTCGACAATACAAACTGGAGTTTCTTATATTTTACTAAGCTCTTATATTTTAATATAAAAGAAATTTAAGACAACATCAAACTTATTCCTGCTGTCTTCTTTAACTTTCATATGCAGTTTTTTCTCCTAGTCATTTATTGGTATAAATATTTTACAGCTGCAGATGGGCCAGGAGATCGCTTCATCATAGGCGAGTCTCAGGCTGGAGAACAGGTGAGTGTCATCTGTGAATATGCATGCGTTTATCTTATCAAAACCTGACCTAAATAGCCATTATAAAGGAGACATATGGTAATAATTGAGTAAAACAACAATTCTGGGTTTAACCAGTCATTTTGAAAAAATACATTCATAATGGTCAGCATAACTGGGGTTGTGGCAGGGGTGTGTCTATTGCCTAAATACATGCTAGAAGGTGTCCCTCTTTCTCATCTCAGAAAGTTGGGAGGTATAGCAACCTAAATGTAATCCTGTTGGTGTTTACATATACTTCAGTAAAGATTGTTTCAGCTGTTTATAAGCACATTTTTCTGCTGTTTTTTCAATGTATATGTAAGCAGCATAAGCAAGTTTTTGTTACTCATTGTATGTGGGTCTGTAGTAGTTACATAGACACGTGTAATTGTCTGTGACTCCAGGCTGTTTTGGCACCTTGCAAAACATTTGCAATCCTTTGAACATTCTAATATTTATCTACTATCAGGCTTAATCGCCTTTGTATCTTTTCACATTGTTGCTATATAACATTGATGTAGTGAGACAGTGTATATGTTTTGCAGATGCTTGTGCTTTGGAGATAAATATTTATTTCTGAATTCAGTGATTTTGTAATTTTGTTTTTTACATTATAAGTGGGTAAAATGTTGTCTAAAGAGGATTTCCTAAGTGAAGATGCTTTGCAGTATCATGGGACTTTTATTAGAAGGTGCTGAAAAAGAATGCCCCACCATCTGATCAGGTCACAGCCTTGGATTACTCATAAAGTTAGTATGGTTAGGGGCTACTGCAAACAGCTGCTGGTCCCTGATTTTATAACTAATTAGTATTTACATGTTTATTTCATTGAAGCTTGAGACCATCCAGATTCTTACCAGCAATGTTCCTGCTGAATGATGAAGGGGAAACATTTAGAATGACTACAATATGCTGTTGGACAGCACAGCTCTTGCATGATCAAAGCTGAAAACGCTCACTATATTTCAGTTTTACCATGTGTTTCTGACATCCAGCGGTATGAGAGCACCATAATTGGCAGGGTAACAAAGGGTTGCAGTTTTTCCAAAAGTTCAAATTCATTGCTTTGCTTTAAGGGACACTGCCATTGGAAATTAAAGATGGCTGCATTACGGATTTCTCCTTTGAGAATGCTAGTTTCCTGGCTGTCATTCACTTCAAAGCCATCTGAGTCCACGTATAGAGTATAAGTAGTTCTGATACTTTTTTTTACACACATTTACAGCATGCTTGTTCTGGGACTGTGACTAAAAGATACTGAAGTCAGATACAGCTAGGCTTCTAGCATGTATAGAAGGAAGCCTGCAATGACAGCCCCCACCTTTTTACATTGGGTCACTGGGCCTCAACACAGTTGCATCAGGAGCTAGCAAGTATACATGGATTCTGTGTTTTGGAGTTCAAGCTCATGAACCCCTAATTCAGCTACTGGGGCAAAAATACATCTGCTACAAAATAAGCATAATTGACTATTTTTTCTTGATTTTAATTAGTAACAATAAATTAGCTTTGATTAATAAAAAAAAAGTTAAAATATGAGCATGTATACCAGTACAATACATGTGTCTTGGAAAGGTCTTAAGACAGGGATAGGGTTGTGCCCGAAGTTTTAAATGTTACTTGAAAATGGCATGCTTGCATTGCTGTCCCTTTTGCTACAGTTATAGCTAAATGTAATGCCTCTCACAAGGTGATGTGTTCTTTCATTGTTTTTCCATTAGCCAACTCAGACAGTAATGCCAGGTCAAGTGATGAGAGTAACAACTGGTGCTCCAATTCCATGTGGTGCTGATGCAGTAGTACAGGTGGAGGATACTGAGCTCATTAGAGAATCAGATGATGTAAGTAAACTAAAGTTATTTCTATCCTTCAGAATATATTTACCTCTGGTGAAAACTTGCGACACCTCACAATGTGTATAACATATCAAAATACTGATTTAGTAGTTCTTATGCTCAAGTTGGCCTACGTTTTATTTTGTTATAATTACCTATTCTGTACGTCATCACTTGCAGCTTGTCAGCATTGCGTATCTTGGAATAAACACTGTTATTTTACAGGGAACAGAAGAACTGGAAGTTCGTATATTGGTGCAGGCACGTCCAGGGCAAGATATAAGGTGATACATGAAATATCAATTATTTTTCAATTCCAAAATATTTTATTGGTTTTACATAGCGTTACTGAGATAACATTAATCATGTTGTAAAGATCACATTATCAATTATTTTTTATAAAATCAGTGATTGCCCCCCAAGCAACTTTGCAAAGTTACATACTCACCTGTACTCACTCTAAGATTAACCTTCTGCAATCTGCTGAAAGCCACGCAACACCCACTGCAGCAGACTCCTGGCCAGGTTTTTTTTTCTACTGCAGATGCATGGTATAATCTCCATATATTTCTATGGAGATTCCTCCACTTATGCGATGATATGTGGTTTCCAGCAGGCCGTACAGCAACGATCTTGGAGGAGCATGGCAGGTTGAAACTTTGGGAGAGTTCCTGGAAGAGGAGGACCAACTTTTAAAGGATATCTGTACCGGTATCCTGTAAAATGGATGTCTTTTTTTAAATTCACAGATATATTAGGCAGCAACATTTAAGCCTCATTCACACGAGAAAAGGCCGGCACGGCCATATTGTGCAGCTCCCGGGAAGGACAGTTTCTTCGTGTGATTAGTACGCAGCCCCTCTCCTTCTCTATGGGAGTACACGGCCATACCCCGCCCTACACTCACACCAAGTGCAGGTCCGTACGGTTGTGAGTGTCCCGGCTCGGACGCAGACAGGATCCATCTACTAATCACATAGAACACCTGTCCTTCCCGGGAGCTGCCCGATACGGCCGTAGGTGCCGCTGTTTTCTCGTGTGATTGAGGCCTTAAAGACATATATCCAGTCTAAGTCTGGTCAACAGCATGTACACACTTGAACAACAGACGTTCCAGTTACAAAACACCCTAGAAGAGGGATATATATGCACAAAGAAGGGGTTAACAGCATCTGGTCAGTCTTTCCATGTTTTTGTTGGCAGTTTCACAAGTTGGATTAAACTTGAGTGCACATCTTTAAAACATTGATGGAATGATTGCTTCAAAAGTTTTCTGGCAGATTGCACAGTCCTAATGAAAAGTATTTTGAGGCAGTTTAATGTCTCACATGATATATGTGAGACATATATGTGAGACATATATGTGAGACATATATAGGTATATA
>NW_017308144.1:185207-199363 GCF_000935625.1 Nanorana parkeri | reverse complement strand
ATATATATACGTATATTGTTCATGAATATCTGCAATTAAAAATACTATTAACTCCACATGCATCCCTAATTTGGACAGCAGTCAGTTTTAAAGCAATACTGTTACCATGGATTTTTTTTTAGCTAGAACTAGCCTATAAAAGAAGAACATGTGCACTTACCTCTCTAAGGGGTGACAAGGGTGATTCAAGAGATACCAGTGCTCCTGCTACCTGACAATGTAGTGTGTCGGATAGTGTGTGCCCTACCAAGCTCTGTGGTTGCTCACGCTGGCTTCAATGTCATCATGGTTTTCTGTAGTGACATAGGTGCAAACAGGTGAAACCACAACTTCCAGTGGGTAGTCCAATATCTGACAGACCTGGAAGTGTCAGATGGCACTATCTCGCCGACGCCGATATCTCACAGTGTTTGTTTAAAAGTTTGTGTAACATACTGTCGGGTACATTCTGCTTACACTTAAAACACTTCTGAGGTACATCATAGGTGTTTCTGACCTGCAGTTCACCTTCTTTGCACTTGCATTCCTATTGATTTTCATAGGGAGAAAAGCAGTTCTGACTTGAATAAATGCCCATGTACACAATCCCGAAGGCTGGTTTCTTCCCCCACTCTTTCATATTCAACAATCATAATTAAGTCTTGTACTGCATAACCGTTAGTGATTAAGGGCATACATAATGCATTAAAGAGTAATCACAGTTTCATATACCCATTTTTTTTTTTTTTTTTAATAACATTGTATGTCAGTGTTTTGTGCAGTTCAAATGTTTTCTGTCCTTTCTGTCTCCAGACCAATTGGCCACGATATTAAAAGAGGCGAGTGTGTATTGGCAAAGGGAACGCACATGGGACCTTCAGAAATTGGTCTACTGGCAACTGTTGGTGTTACAGAAGTTGAAGTACACAAGTTCCCAGTAGTTGCAGTTATGTCAACAGGAAATGAGGTTTGTGCAGCTAGGAACTTGTGGCACTTTTGTTTTTATTAAATTATAGTTCCACAAAGGCAGTTCTTTATAAACAACCAAATGTAGTCTCTCAGATCTTATTGAACTTTATCAGTTTAAAGATTTCTTAGGGCACAAATAAAGTGGTCCCAGAGAAAGGGTGGCCATACATATGATAAAAACACAAAACACTCCTTAAAGTGACACTAAACTCAGAATTTAAATTTTAAAAATGCATTCAAGTACCCTAACTATTAACACAAATGTAGCTTATTTGTGTAACACTAAGCTGTAGATCCTCAAATCATCTCTGAATTCATACTGACACCATCCTTCCTTCTAGAGAGTGGCTGCTTTGGTATCCCATGGTCCCTGTGTGTGTTTTAAAATAGCCACTGCTCCAAGCTCACTTCTATGATGGACTGCAATCTCACATTTAGTTTACTAAATTGTATTGAGATTGTAGTCCATCATGGGAACAAGCTTGGGGTGATATTTCCTAAATGGTACACAGGCAGCAAAAAACTTGTTTTTGGTTTTAGCCCATACCTGCACTATCCAAAACAAACAAAAAATGTTTTGGCTATACATACACTTTAAAGTGTATCGTAAATCATACTTGGAGGCATGCAACATTTTTACTGCAAGCATTAGATGTTCTTCAGTTGCCTTTTTTTGTAAACGTAAAGCATATCTAAACACAAAAATATAGTATATTGTAGATTACCAGTCTTTAGATACAGTGGTTGCATTATTTTCAACTGGTGATTTTGCAAATAAACTTATTGTCCCTTCTTGTCTACGCTCACGTATGTCACACAGGCTGGACTACAAACATGTCTGCCTTTTTTCATCTCTATTACATGTTGAATTGATGGGATTAGTAGTTTACACAAGAAAGATAACAATATTTGTGCTTTCTTCTCGGCTCAGAGTGACAAGGACACTGCATTTCTGGCAAGATCAACAGATATTTTCTGTACTTGCTGAAAGTGTTCTTAGCCTGAAAACAGAACTAATGCAGCCACCACATGAAAAACTGGTAAAGCTGCAAAATTGTTTTTAGGTTACATGTGCTTTAATTTCATTTACTGTATATTCTCATTATGTGCCAGCTGTAAGGGTAGTGCCTGTATAATGTTTGCATTTTGTTTTACTTTTATTTTTTATCCTTAGCTATACAATAATGGTTTACCTATCCATAGAGAAGAGTCACTAGACTAATGGCAGCTCTGGTAACATGCAATCTATCCCGCCTTTTTCTTGCAGGCTCTTGCTGTGGGACTGTGAATAATAGTGGAAAACTGGGAAATTATTTTAAAATACTAGCATTAATGCAATGCATCTCTTCACTTAACTGTCATCATTTTTGAGGAAAGTTTACATTTACATTGATGATTATAGAAATGGAAGAGCTTTCTAAGCAAATTATCATCATTGCTATGCACATAGAACCATGTTTGCCATCTATATCTGCATTCTTTTGCAGCTTTTAAATCCCGAAGATGATCTTATGCCAGGGAAAATACGTGATAGCAATCGCTCAACTCTTCTTGCAACAATTCAGGAACATGGCTATCCTACCATCAATTTGGGTATTGTAGGAGATAAGTAAGTATCATGTTTTAAATGCATTTATAATTTCAGGAACTAAAGGCCATTGTTTCTACATTCACGCTCAGTGCTGCAGTTATGATTTATTATATAAAAGTAATATTAGTTATGCTACCCTTCACTCATCACTGATATTAAGCATGGCCAGCTCCTTAACATAATTGTTTTCCAACAACAAAAAAAGCAGAACTCCGGGTAAATATATATTAAGCTGTGCAGTGGGGCTATCCCTGCACTGCAAGGGTTAACTCCTCATTTGTGTTCAGGGCTGAAAATAAAAAAAGTTATACTTACCCAAACCTCAGAGCCAGCTTGCTGTTAGACCGGAAACTGGAGCCTCTCTCCCCCTCGGCTGCAGCGGTCTAAGGATCCTCAAGTCATCCCATCCAGTACAGTGTATAGGGTGTGAGGACGCAGAGGGACATTCCATTGCTACAGCAAAGGAGGAGAGAGGCTGGAGGGAGTGCTGCCAGCTCTGAGGATCGGATGAGTATAACTTTTTTATTTTTAGGCCCTAGACACAAACCAGCAGTTAACCCTTGCAGTGGGGCTCCCCCGCACTGCAAGGGTTAATAATATTTTTGCCCGGAGTTCTACTTTTAAGAAGTATGGCTTGGTCAAGGACGCCACCCTGCCAGTAATTGGATAATGAAGGACTGAAAACTCAAAGAAGAGGTTATCCCTGTGCTGTCCCCTCCTGCAAGCAAGCTGCTTGTTAGATTGACAGAAATATGCAATGCAGTACAGCCTTACTGGGTGACTGTACTGCCAAACCCTTTTCCACTCTGTGGCTTGGACATAAAATGTGTAGGAAATACTGGAGGCTGATATAAACACATAATAAGATACTTTTAAAACAAAAATTTAATGAATGCATAACTGGATCAGGATTGATTTTTTTTTTTTTATATCTGCGTATAGTTTTTTTTGTTCTCACATGTCACCTAATTTTAAATATTTGTAGTAGTAGATCAATATCAATATTTAAAAAATTCCCCTTTTCAAAAGGTTTTTTTTTTACGTAGTAAGTCAAGGGTAGTGAATTAGAATTCTAGTAGGTCTGGAAAGTAAAATCTTCATCAAACACAGGTCCGAATGGCAGTCTGGACAGAATGGTCACTCAGTCCGTGTCCGTACTGAAGTCCACCATTTAGGCTGCATTCACACCAGCAGCTGTACTACAGCGCACAGCTGCTGGTGTGTGTTCACAGGCACTGGGCCAATCGTGGCACATCACCCCTATACATACATGTGCATGACCTACACGCCTGTATTCATAGATGGTGGGGGTCGCAGGGTTGTTTTTAAATTTTATTTTTATTTATTTTTTCTTTTTATCACCATTTTTGAATTTTTGTATTTAGTATTTTTCACTTTTTTTATCACTTTTTTTATTTATTTATTTTTTCACAGGCTAACAAGCCTGTGTGACAGCATTTGGAGGTGATAGGTTCTTTTTATGGAGACATCCAGGGCCTATTAGACTTCTGAAGTCTCCCCTCCCCTCTAATACAGGATATCAAGCACAGGATTGGGTCTCGATTGCCTGTGTAACTGGCACTTCAGCCAGCTTGTGACAGCTCTGACGCAGGGAGCATTGAGAGCACATTGCTCCCTCCTTCATTCAGCACAGAACAGATCAGGGAATGGACGTTCCTCGGTCTGCTCCCGCTCTCCATCCTGACACCCTCTGCCGTGGTCCCATGCCAATATCGCAGGCTAGTACAAGTGATCTGAATGGCTGTACAGCCACCCAGATCACTTGTAGTTGACAAGCTGGCCCTGCGTGATCTCACTGACTGCTAGGACCCCAGCAGAGGTGGGCCTGCTCTTGGTTATGGAAGTGGATGCACTGGCCTCAGAGGCTATTAAAGGGGTTCTAAACCGTTCGGTTTTTTTTGCTTATCTCTACTGCTAGCATGCAGTAGATATAGGCAAGAAATGTAAAAAAAAACCGCTTAAAATCATTTTAAACTTACCTCGTTATCGCCGCTCGTTCCCGCGCCAAGAATCGGGAACTGCTCATACGGCCGCAAAGGATCTTGGGGCGGGCGCATGCGCAGTTCCGATTCTCGGCCGGGAGACGAGCAGGGACGCAAGGTAAGTGTAGGGACGCGTGCACCCACCTGCAGACACCGCTGGATCGGAGAGACAGAGCAGTCAGCGCTGGATCGGAGTGACGTCACAGCGCTGGAGGGACAGATGAAAACATGGGGAAAGAAGAGGAAGATCGGAAAAGAGACATCATTCAAGGTAAGTGCTAACATTTACATTGGGGTCAGGGTTGTTTTTAAATTTTATTTTTATTTATTTTTTCTTTTTATCACCATTTTTGAATTTTTGTATTTAGTATTTTTCACTTTTTTTATCACTTTTTTTATTTATTTATTTTTTCACAGGCTAACAAGCCTGTGTGACAGCATTTGGAGGTGATAGGTTCTTTTTATGGAGACATCCAGGGCCTATTAGACTTCTGAAGTCTCCCCTCCCCTCTAATACAGGATATCAAGCACAGGATTGGGTCTCGATTGCCTGTGTAACTGGCACTTCAGCCAGCTTGTGACAGCTCTGACGCAGGGAGCATTGAGAGCACATTGCTCCCTCCTTCATTCAGCACAGAACAGATCAGGGAATGGACGTTCCTCGGTCTGCTCCCGCTCTCCATCCTGACACCCTCTGCCGTGGTCCCATGCCAATATCGCAGGCTAGTACAAGTGATCTGAATGGCTGTACAGCCACCCAGATCACTTGTAGTTGACAAGCTGGCCCTGCGTGATCTCACTGACTGCTAGGACCCCAGCAGAGGTGGGCCTGCTCTTGGTTATGGAAGTGGATGCACTGGCCTCAGAGGCTATTAAAGGGGTTCTAAACCGTTCGGTTTTTTTTGCTTATCTCTACTGCTAGCATGCAGTAGATATAGGCAAGAAATGTAAAAAAAAACCGCTTAAAATCATTTTAAACTTACCTCGTTATCGCCGCTCGTTCCCGCGCCAAGAATCGGGAACTGCTCATACGGCCGCAAAGGATCTTGGGGCGGGCGCATGCGCAGTTCCGATTCTCGGCCGGGAGACGAGCAGGGACGCAAGGTAAGTGTAGGGACGCGTGCACCCACCTGCAGACACCGCTGGATCGGAGAGACAGAGCAGTCAGCGCTGGATCGGAGTGACGTCACAGCGCTGGAGGGACAGATGAAAACATGGGGAAAGAAGAGGAAGATCGGAAAAGAGACATCATTCAAGGTAAGTGCTAACATTTACATTGGGGGGAGGGAAACATTTTTTTGCCTTTAATGTCACTTTAAGGCTATTTTAGCTGCTCTCCGGACAGCTCCTCTACCACCCCTTCCCTCATCTCCCCCAAAGGATTGGCCTAAGCTTATCTACTGTGTTCATTTGTTGTCTTTTAAGCCATAAATTAGTACGTTTTATATATGTATCACCCATATTAAAACTGAACTTTAGGCAGATATAAAATACAAATTTAGCTGTGTAATCATTAATACATCATTAAATGTATTTTATTAATGCAAACAGAGTAAGTACCTGAATTTGCAATGTATCCGCTTCTTACAATCCCTCTATAGCAGGGCTGGAGTGTGAGAGGAAAACACAATACATGGAGCCAATCTTTTAATGTGCTGACAAGAATCATACTGATAGGAGGAGGAAGCAGAGTGAGAGAAAGAGGAACTGATCACTGTGCTGGATCTCCTTTCACTGGCCAGTCTGGGGCAGGTCCAGGAAGACCTGGGCTCAGAGAAAGTGGGTTGAATGATGCTGGCCAATCAGGCTGAGGATTACTAGTAGCAGAAAAAAAGTAATGTGGAGAAATCTCTGGATTTAAAGTGAATATTGTAGCAAAGGCTAGTTTTGTTATTTTATCTTTTAATGGGCTATTGTTTGGCTGAAGTTCTGCTTTAAACAGTACTAGTAATTTATTTGTCTACAGCAAATTTAAATTAACCTAATGTGTGATTTATACCATAATTTGAGGCAAAGCTGTCATTTTATTTTTGGTTGAATCTCTTTACAGCCCAGATGACTTATTAAATGCCTTAAATGAAGGTATCAGCCGTGCTGATGTTATCATCACATCAGGTGGTGTGTCCATGGGAGAGAAGGTACAACTATAAGGCTTAGTGAAAGAAGTGCAAATTTTTATAAGGGATTATTATTTTATGATACAAACAGCAGTGTCTGTGCGTAAAGTGCAGTAACCCATAGCATCCAAATGTGTATTAGTTTAGTCAAATAAAAGTAGAAATGGCTTGGATGCCATGGGTACTGCACTTTGCACATAATCATAGCATGTGGTAAAATGTTGTATAAAAAATCTGGTTTATTTGAAGTTAAACCTTAAAAATGCATTCAAGTACCTTATTAACAATGATGTAGCTTATTTGTGCATCACTCAGCTGTAGATCCTCAAATCACCTCTGAATTCATGCTGACACTGTCCTTCCTTCTGGAGGGTGGCTACCTTTGTTCCGCGTGGTCTCTGTGTGTAAAGTAGCCACCACTTCAAGATCACTCCTGTGATGGACTACAATCTCATTTGGTTTACTAATTTGTATTAAGATTGTAATTCATCACAGGAGCAAGCTTGGAGTGGCGGCTACTTTAAAACACACCCAGGGACCATGGAGAACAAAAGTAGCCACCTTCCAGAAGGAAGGACAGTGTCAGCATGAATTCAGAGCTCTTTTGAGGATCTAAGTGATACACAAATAATGTACATTTTTGTTAATAGTTAAGGTACTTGAATGCATTTTTAAGGTTTAGCTCCTGAGTTTTATGTCACTTTAATGTTCTCACAATGAGGCTGATTTATTATACGTAAACCAAACCAGTTAATAACAGGTTATGAATGCCAAAATACAGTTGCTTAAGAAAACACCTCCACTTAAGAAATCCGTGACTCAATACTTATATACATCCCAGTGACTCAATGAGTGTGTCATGTAGCAGTCATATATTTGAATTAGGGATGCGCCGATACCGAGTATTTGGGTGAGTATGTTCCGATACCTTCCCCAATACCGGAACTTCCGGTCAGAGGCAATGCCACGACGGAACATGGAGCCAGTTTCCCGGCCAATCAGGAAGCCGGGCAGCAAGTAATGACTCGTCACCTTGTCTCCCTTTACTACCTGGAACTCTGGCACATGTGACTAGGACATGTGACCATGCACATCATCTCAAGGGAGAAAATTGCCATACCCTAAGATCTCATAAGATTGCACATGAGATTTCCCAGCAATGCACTGCTGATGTATCCTTCCCTGAATGCAGTGTTTGGGCACAATTACATCATGTGTGCCAAAGTGGACCAGGAAGTGAAAAAAAAATAAGTTAAATAAAAATATGTTTGTTTAGCTAATGAATGTAAGATGATTTAATATCAGCAGGCAGAGCTGTGTGATGATGTGATTTTTAGTCAAAGGGGGTAAAGGTCCAGTTTAACTGAGATTAAACATAAATTGGCACCTTAAACCATATCTAAACCCAAGAACAAAATTGTAATTTATTGCAGCTTACCAGTTCTTTCTTTTTTGTTTTTTCTTTATTTTCACCTGGTGAGCATGCCAGTAACACACGTCCTGTCTTAGGGTGACAGCTGTCACTCATCGCAGCTTTGTCACCCAAGAACAGAAGAACAGTAACCTCCCCCTCTCCTCTTCTACATGAAATAGAAAGGGCAGGTTCTGTAGTCTCAGAGATAGCTGGGATGTAATTGATAAGAGTGCAGCAAACAAGATTTCTGGAAGGATCAACAAGTATTTGTTTTTTGCACCTATTGGCCTGCTATAACAAAACATTTTCAATAATATATTCAGCAGACCAAATAAGAGTAGTTCAATGAAAAGGTTTACTTACCCCTTAAAATCTGTCAAGCCCAATAATTATCTTTAGATTTGGATAGAGTGGGGAAAGATTAGAACTCCCGTCTTATTTTTACTGCTATTTAAGGGCTTCTTCACACCACTTCCAGTGTGTTCCAGCACGATTAGCTGCTGGGATGCACTGGATAGCATCCTGGCTGGCTCCTTGTGTTCTGGGGCAGGAGGGTGCGTGGCGGTGCATTCAAATCAATTACACTAATTACAGTGCATTCCAGCTCGCTCAGCTGCTGGAACGCAATGTTTTGTATACTAAATTCCCGTCTGTGTTCTGGGGTGGGAGGGGGCGTGACTGTGCATTCAAGTCAAATTCACCCCCTCCCACAGTGTGATCGCCTGTACCAGAACACATGGCACATCAATGCTTGCGTTCTGGTCCAGCGAGGTCGCCAAAAATAGTGCCTGCAGCCTTTTTTGCGATCGCACTTGACTGGCATGCAGGTATTAATAGGTCACGGGTTTTGGTGCGGGTGATCGCACTGCTGTTGGGGGTGGTGGTGGCTACAGTGCCATTGACTTGAATGCATGGCCACGCCTCCTCCCACCCCAGAACACGGGGGAAGTTTAGTATGCGAAACAGTAATTGGTGTGAACAAGCCCTCAGACTCCATTAGAAAGATTTAACCTCGCTTCCTATCCTGCTGACAGCTCTTTCACCAGACAGGAAGTAAAGGAAAATCTGCACCAGGGACACATAAAGAAATTAAAACCAAACCGATTCTAACCCTTCCCCACACTATCCAAATCTAGAAAAAAAAAGTGTTTGCCGTGGCATACACTTAAATACCTGTTAAATTTTGTTATTTTGTCCAGACTGCTGTATAATTACAGAGTTAGAGTTCTATGGCAAACTACAAATGTTTTTGGTATTTGAACAGAAAAGAAAAATGTTATAATTTAATATTGTCTGTTAGATCTGGTGCTAAGCATTGCCATAAGTGTGCCAATTATTATGGCAGGTTAGGCACTTTTTTTACTCTATTTTTGGGACAGATGTTAGATTGCTGCAATGAAAGATGTAGTTGTATGTGTACTGTATCTGTCATTAAATAGTCATAATGAAACGACTGTTTTTGGAAGTCAGCGTAGCCTCCTAATGTCTACATCTGGATAATCAGTACCATTAGGGCAATGTTGGTTTCTTAAGGGAACCTCTAATAGGCTTTCATTGCTAACCTCCTTCTCTAAATGCTAATTGCTTGGATGTTTCTGGCTTTAATACATTCTGTATCACTGACCCAAAACAAGCGCGCAACATGTGAAATCAAAACTCTTGATCTGCTTTTTTTGGATGGTCTGGCTCTCTGCATTCCAGCACCCATTACTGAAATAAAGACAAGTGAAGTCCCGGCCTTAAACAGAAACCACCCCTCCCACCTGTCCTTATTTTTTTCTATGTTACTCTTTTTATTCAAAAAAGCTTTATTGTAAAGCCCCGGCCTTGTTGGGGTGAGTGAGCGGCGTGCAAGCTTGTGGTCAGGTAAATAACCCCATGGTAAAAAAATAAACACTGCCACTGACCTCCATTGGGGGGATATGAAATAACACTGCATCTGACCACCAGTGGGGAAACGAGGATTAACAGCACTGCCACTGTCACCAATGCTGGTGGTTATTATTGCAGTCACTGACACCAAGTTGGTGTCTATTACTGTGGTCTCTGAGACAAAAGCTGGAGGTAGGTAGCAGATGGAGCAGGCCCTCAAATAGTGCTATGCAGCACTAGATTCTCTCTGTTTGGTGTCTTGCATTAGTGTTACCTCAGTAACTATGAGGAGGGTATTTATAGCTCAAATGCAGATTGATCAATTTGGCATTTAGGAAGGCCCTCACTGAGCTTCAAACCAATAGTGACAGACTTTTCCACAGGACAAAAGAGCACTCATCTCCCCCAAGCTTGCAAAGTTGAGAACCTTCACAAGCAGACATTTAATTTACAAGGACCCTCTTCTAAGGCCATTAATGCCACCAAAACAGCCACCTTAGCTGGCTCCTTACAAGGATTGCAAGCCAAAAATTCCATGTTCTGTGGACAAGTCCAACTCAGCATTAATTTTTGCTCCATCTGTGGATCTCAAGGTGGAGGAGAAAGATGTCTTTTAGTCTTTGCAGACCTTAGGCTTTGGCACATCTTAGATGTTTACGTATGGGAGGTAGTTGCCACACGCTAAAAAATAGAGTTCCATTCTAAACCTCAGGAAAGATTATTTGCTTTGTTACTTCCTCTTTTCACATTCTTCAGATCCATTTAAGGGTTTCTACTTGAACCTGTTCTCTGTCCACAAGAAGGGTAGAATTTGTTCAGTCTTCAACCTAAAGACCCTAAATGCTGAATATGAGTTTCAAGACGTTCTGTATAGAGATGGCTTACTGAGTGGTTGCCTCCCTCTACCAGGGTGACTTTCTGGCCTTCTTTCCAGACTGACTTCAGCTCTCAGGGTGTTAACGAAGGTGATAGCTCTGATTCTACCCCTTCTGTGTCTAAGGAACATTCTCATAATCTTCTACCTGTACAACCTCTTTGGCCCTTTGGTTGGAATCTATTTGTCGGATCCTGCACACTGGAGCAATGAGTGTGTTCGTAAACACAGGATTACCACCGCATAGATTCTTCCTGCACTAGTGCATGAGAATTTTGAGTTTATTGGTTACCTCCTTCAAGGCGGTCCTCTTGGTTGAGTTCCATACAAGCATTTTGCAGGGAGAGAGATTTTGTACAAATGGGCTAAGTCTATTTTTTCAGCACAGAGAAACCCACCACCAATCACAGATGATGGCTTCTGTCTTGTGTGGCACAGCATTCTGATTCCAAAAATGGGCAAATATTTACTTCCCTTCCTCCCTCTCAAGTCCTCACAACAGACGTGGGCCTCTCTAGTTTTGTCAGAATTCTGGGCATCCTGTTGGTGCAGGGGCACTGGTCCCTAAAGAAGTCCAATCTCTCCATCAACCTGTTACGCCTTGCCTGATTTATTGGACCACCTCTCTGGATGGCCATCCAGTGCAATCTAAGTCAGACAGTGCCACTGTGGTGGCATATGTGGACCACTAAGGGGACACAAAACACCTTTTCATTGAGGATGAACATATTCACAGATTAGTAAAATAGCAATAGATTTTTCTGGCAAGCATATTTAATAAATTGTCAGCATCTCATCCCAGACAATGGTATTTACAGCACAAGGAGTTTTACTGAATTGGTCCAATCCTGCTTCTCACTCTCTGTGACAGCATGGCTGTTTAATCCCAGGTGATGAGAGACGGAGGCTTGTCCATGGCTGTTGTCCCCACCATAATCGGGGTCCGCAAGTTCACTTTTTGCATGGTTTTCCACCACACCTGAAAGACTTACATATTGTGGTGCAAGTCCCTTGGCAAAACTTTAATTTCTATTTTGTTGTCTGTTCTTGCAGTAAAGCTCAAGGAAACTGACTCAGTAGCATTTAAAGTACTTTACTAGGTGAAAATGCTGCATGTACAAACTTAGTTACAGGAAAAACAAAATAAAACATACATACAGGCTGCTACAAACAAACATACATATACATGCACTCACTACACTATCCTTTCTAGTACATGTAATGGTTTCTAAGAGCGGAAACACTAATAGTACTTAGCTTCCAGCTGCATATTCCGTAAAGACTTGGCTTCTGGTTGCCGTCTCTGGTGTCTAGGTTCTTTGTTTCAGAGTTCCATGGTGAGTACTCTCTTGGTCAAGTGATGTCCTCTCTTGCTCAAAGTTCCATTCTGAAGTCCTCAATTCACCTTTGGGCTGCTGGCTTTTAAGAGAAATTGGCAGCCCACCTGTGGCAATTGCCCCCTCATGACTTTGTATGAGTCCCTATGCAACCTGTATTTCACTTTTTACAGTTCTAGGTGGCAGCGTTGTATCATGAATTGCCATCAGTAGTCAATGGTGAATAAGCCTTGACCAGCCTAGGCGTGCCTGTTTACACAAGGTTTCCGTTTAACACCATCCCATTGTGATACGAATAATGTGAAAACAAAACAAGGCAGCCATACCATTATCAAAAACCAGTTTGGTCTGTTTAGAAGGCACCCTCCATTGTGAGAAACCAGCTCTCTGTCAACAGTTGAGCAGACACAGGTTGCATATGCTGTTTTACCAACGGAAGTTTGTAAGTGCAATCATTTTTTAACTTTTAAAATAAAGGATCTTGCATCTGCACTTAAATCCTGTTTTTTCTTCTATGGTCGGTCCCCTCCTCGTTTTCCTGGCTGATCTCTCCGGAGGGTTCTCCATCCATAACTGGAGGCTGTCCAAACACTGCCGATGAGAGGAAGTGCAGCCTGACGGCAGGAGAGGGCAGAGAGACTATTATAGAAGAATTTTTCCCTCTGCGGACTCATCAATAGAACTATAAGTAAAAGACACTTGACTTCCAATGCTGCTCGGAGGAAAATAGTATCTTGCTGTTCATAATCCCCGTTCATACACCTCTATATACACTATATTTTATTCACCTTTTATATCAGTAGATGTGTTTTTATAAGTATTTTGTGCATTTTGGCTTGTAGCCTTTGACTGGCCATACAAATAGTTTTTATTCAATTTTTTCATATTTTTATTTTTTTATTTTTGATTGCCAGATGGAATAATTCATTCGTTTACACAATTTTTTAACCAGATTTTATCTATTTATTCACAATATAACTTGTTTCCACACGACAATATTTTATTTATTTACATATGCTACACATATCTTGCATTGTTAACTTAATATTTAATAATATTTAATATTTATTCACGAACACATTTACCTTTTTCGACTTGTATTTTCAGTATACAGCCGCAATTAGGATTTGATCACTGGCACTGTATTTAGTTTGTGATATCTTCACAATTTCCACACAATTTAAAGACCAATTAAAAGGTGTATCACACACAACCAAGCGCAGCACACCGGCTTACAGTTGAGCAGACCCTCTGTCTCCTTTGCAAATTTCCTGTGTCTGCTGAAATATCCATTAGCAGATATATATAAAAATATATCAATGTCACTGTGTAATCTCCAATTCGGAGAACATATTTTGATAGTGTCCAGCACCGGCTGATGGCACAGGTGTGCACAGCCTTTTAAAATAAAGGTGTTGGGAAGTGTTCAGGGCTCCACCTGAGAGACAGGGAAACTCCACCCAGGAGTCAGAGTGGAGTCCAGTGCAGCAGGGTGCTACGTGTTGATAAAACCAAGTGTGCAGGTTAGCACACTTGGACTGAGAATGAGACTGTCTGGAGGAACAGACAGTGCCCTGAGGTCTGAGGCTAGAGCAGCGGTGCTGCAAATGCAAACCCAGGAGGCTGGATGTGCATGTGTTGCCAAGCAATGCTAAAGAACCCCTGCAAGGGTAATTGCATTGTTCTTGTGAACTTTCATTTAATAAAACTGGGCAGGGAAGCCCTTAAATGAAGATTTCCGCGGTGGATGCGTCCTTAATGCGCTACTGTTTAGAGCTAATTCTCACAATATATACATACATACACACATACATGCGCAACACATTTTTCAACCCTTGTTCCTTTTATTTTAATACACCAGCGCTTGGCACTGAGCTACATCAAAGGATTGATTTCAGCTTTGACTGTTCTTTCCCAATGGTCTCATGTTGTGTTCTTTTCTACCCTAACAAATGCATTGTTATTTGTCCGTCTGTGGTCTATCCAAACAGGATTCCCCC
>NW_017308144.1:164172-185190 GCF_000935625.1 Nanorana parkeri | reverse complement strand
AAGTTGGATTTTCTATTTGTCATTCTAGGTGGTTCTAGTAAGGATGTCTGAGCGTCTAATGTGACTAACTCCCTATGGATTTGCTAGACCATGTTTCAGGCTTATACCATAAAGAATAGGGATCCCCCTTTTCCCTGATGACTCACTATAACAGATTGTCAACTGCTTTCTGGCATTCTTTCATCAGGCTTCAGTCTCCCAAGTTTGTAAGGCTGTTTTCTGTCTATACCTTTAACAAGTTCTATAGTTTCATTGCCCACTTTTTCCCTGGGCTGCAAAATGCAGCTTTGGATTTTGTCTTTACCCACCCATCTGCTTTGGGACTGCTTTTGGACATTTCACATGTATATTCGAAAAGGTTAAATTAGCAGAAATCGATTGGGCAAAATGTTTAATTTGAAGGTAAGAAAAAAGGTCTCTGGGGGGGAGATTAAATCTATCTCTAAGTACTTGATATGGGAGCAAAGTATAGTTGACTTTATCGAAGATGTCCCTGTCTTATGCTATTTAGTCTTCCCTTTCTGTATTATTTGTACAACAGTCCGGGTCTGGGAGGAGTCTCTTTGTGATGTGTTGTTTTGTTTCTGTCTATATTGTTCTTGTTTAAACTTTAATAAACATTTGGGAAAGATAAATAGATATATTTAAAGAAGATTTTATTTTGCTGTGGCACAAATAAAATTAAGACTGCAATGTCAATCTCAGCGACTCCACCAGAAACCAAATCCTGTAGTTGAGGATTTGGTTTCTCAACTATATATTAAAAGACAAAAGTTAGATGTAGAATATACAGATTCATATTGTGAATAATGATTGATCTACATGTAACTGAAGTACTAATTCCATGCTCCGCGCATCATTATATCATTATTCCGTGTGACTAACTCAAAGTGAGACGGTGGAGTAGTTCGTTTTCAATGGAGGGCTATAAGACAGCAGGCCGCCGTCAAAACGTGATGTACCAATTTTTGTCTAGGTCTATGGAGGTGGAAGAATGGAACTCCCAACAAATAGTGAATAGGCATCAAAGGTAGGTTGAAATGAGTTAAGTACTCTAGTGTGGACCTGACCATCCTCCAGAAGGGCCGAATCCCCTCACACATCCAGTATATGTGGAACAGGGAGCCCAGAAGCTTGCCACATCTCCAGCACATGGAGGAGATGGAAGGATAAACAGAATGCAAAAATTCTGGAGTGTGGTACCAATGGTAAAAAAATTTATATTGGTACTCCTTGTAGACTGAGCAAATTGAGGATGTAGAGGCAGAACGCCATATACCTTCCCACTGCTCCTGAGTAATTTTCTGCTCCAGAACTCGCTCCCACTTCAACATATAAGGATGTTTGACAAAAGCTTCTGGGTGAGGGCTGTTCAACAACTAGTAAATGGCTGAGATCAAGCCTCTGGAGGAGAGCCGACCACTACATAGGGTCTCAAAGGGAGTTCTTTTTGGAAAGGTTAAATTAGCAGATATCGATTGGGCAAAATGTTTATTTGAAGGTAAGAAAAAAGGGCTCTGCAGGGGAGATTAAATCTATCTCTAAGTACTTGATATGGGAGCAAAGTATAGTTGACTTTATCGGAGATGTCCCTGAGGTGAAAATATTCTCTTGCCAGGGATGGATCCATTCCATAGAAAGGCTCAGTTGGAGTCCGGGATTCAGCAGAAAAGGAGTCAGGGAGGATATGGTAGAGGTCAACTTACAGGTGAATTTAACTCTATTCCACAACTCCAAAGTACATGCCATAGAGGACAAAAGCAAAGAGCGTGGGAGATGTTTAGATTGAGACCATAGCAAGGCGCCGGGGTGTATAGGAGCGGTCCACAATGACTGGATTGCTGCCCATCTAGGTCCCGGAGCAAAAGAACATTGAAAGGGCAAAGCACTCAGCTAAGCAGCAATGTAATAGTTAGAAATCTGCGGAAGACCAAGTCCTCCTTCAGAAATGGAGGCAAAAAGAACATTTGTGGATATGCGGTGCCATCTATCACCCCAGAGAAATGCTAGGACTTCACGTTGCAAGGAAGTTAGGTCAGATACAGGGATCTTAATTGGTAAAGTAATAAAATTATATAACAATTTAGGTAGCAAAGTCATCTTAATAGCCAAGATTTTCCCCGTAAAGGAAAGTTTAAGTGGTCGCCACTTCTGTAGAAGAAGTCGCAAGGATGCAAAAAGGGGTTTATAGTTTATCGCTTATAGTTGTGGGTAGGTAGGAGTAAGTTTGATTCCTAAATATTTGAGGAAATCTGTTTTCCAATTATAGAGAAAGGAAGCCTTGAGTGCAGAAAGGGTAAAGGAATCAATGTGTAGAGTTTTTGAAGTATTCAGCTTGTAGCAAGGTAATTTTAATCGCATGGGTACAGTCAAACCAGGACAGATTGCAAGAGAACCACCTGTTCATTTCATTCGGAAGTTGTTTGAACAAAGGGGAATTTGATTTATATAGGTGAGTAAAAAATGGAGTAAGTTTGATCCCTAAGTACTGTAAGGATTCAGTAGACCAAGAAAACGGAAAATGTTGGGTTAGACAGGTCCACAAACCCGAAGGGATATTGACATTGAGGGCTGTAGATTTAGTGGTGTTGACTAGTCCTGAAATTTCAGCAAACCCATCCAGCAATCGCAAAATATTAGGGGTTGTAGCCCAACGAGAAGTCACAGAGTAAGAGATCATCTGCGAATAATGCACACTTATGTTCACAAGAACCACCCCACCTCTTTTATATCAATACTCTCACAGTGGCAAACAGTAGCTGAGACAAAGGACATCCCTGCCGAGTGCCTTTGTAAATATGAAATGGTTCCGACAAATAACATTGCATACGGATCTGTGCAGTGGGGCTAGAGTATAGAGTGTGCACCATTCACATAAAAAAAGGGCCAAAGCCCCAACGCTCCAGTGATGAGAACAGGTAAGGCCAGGAAACAGAATCAAATGCCTTTTGTAAGTCGACTGAAAGTAGCAGCCCAGATTGGGGGCAGCCTCCATCCCAACGGGATTGCAATAGGGTAACAATATCAATCACCCTCCTGAACTGGTCTTTTTCCTGTCTTCCCACACTAAAGCCCACTTTGTCCAGGTGAATGTAAGAAAAAGGAACGTATTTAACCTATTTGACAAGATTTTGGTTAGTAATTTAAGATCAATGTTAATTAACGATATGGGCCTATTATTAGAAACTTCTCCAGGGTCTCTATTGGGTTTAGGTAACACATATGCTCTATTCAGATCCAAGTCTAGAGGTGTTTCCGGATGCAAAGCATTGAGGAAAGTCTCCAGGTGAGGAGCCAGAACCTTAGATAACTTTTTGTAATATTTGGTGGGAGCCGAAGAGGATTTGGACTGTTTTATCGCTAATTTCCGCTAAGTTGATTGGTTTTTCCATAAGTTACTTATGAGCTTGGGATAAGGAGGGAAAAGAGATATAATTGAGAAAGGCCTCCAATTTAGTTGGTTAAAAAGGTGAGACATCCTGATAAAGATTGGAGAAAAAATTGCGGAATTTGTGTAGCAATTTTTTGGGATTTAAGAAATCTAATCCCCAGCTACACCGCATCCTAGGCATAGCAATGTCTCTAGGTTTTGAAAATAATTTGGAGGTGAGCAGGGTTCCAATTTTATCTCTGTGCACATAGAAGTGACTAAAGGTACAACCGAAGGTGATACAAAAAGATGGTCAATCCTGGCATAACTCAAATGCACTTGAGAGTAGTGAGTATAGTCCCTTGTGTTGGGGTTGAGTTCCCTCCAAATATCTATCAGAGAAAAAGAATGTAGAAATTTAGCCAGGCTGGTACCTGCTTTAGGTGGATGCCTGGTACTTTATTTCCCAGGGTAAGAGCGATCAACACATAGATCTAAAGCTATATTGGAATCACACGCACAGATGATCTTACTCTCAAAGTGAGGGAGAAGTTCCCACAGCATAGAGTGAAAAAAAGGTAAGTTGGGCACTATTCGGGGCGTAGTAAGAGATAAATGTAAGCAGGTGGTCCTCTATATAACCTTTCAATAATAAATAACAGCCTCCTGGGTCTTTAACTCCCAGCAGAGGGTGAAACAAGATAGTTTTGGCAAAACAATTGACCACACCTTTAGTTTTATCCTTGGAATTGGCCATACAAAATTGGGGATAGTGTTTATGAAGGAAGGTAGGGCGTTAGGAAGCACGGAAATGCGTTGCCTGTGGAAGTAAAATATCCACATGCTGACAATAATAATAGTAATGAAAGGCCTCCTTCCTGTTTACTGGAGAATTAAGACCCTGGACATTGTGTGTTGCAAACACCAGGTGGGGAGTTTATCGAAACTGGAGTGGATAGAATCTGGAGCAGTTGACCATGGCAACCAATCAGCTTCTCTCTTCAGTTTGTTCAGTTCAGATTTGAAAATGAAACAGAGAAGCTGACTGGTTGACATGCATAGCTGCTCCAGATTTTGCCTGCTCCATTTTCGATAAATTCCCCTCCAGTGGTTCATGTGTCATAGCCATTAAACTAAGAAATCCATAGCCCAGCTACAGGGCAGCGCAAGACACACTCACCCAACAAGTGATACCAGGATAAGAAGGCAATCAGAGTCATCAATAACCCCCCCCCGCCCCCTGAGGGCTAGATCAAACCTGGGCACATTGACCCTGTGCAACGGTCGAGACCCACCCGTAACTAAAGCAGTTATAACATATCACTGTAAAAATAGTGTAGCGACAGTTGTACTGAAGGCGACCTTTTCAAAAGAACCTGCAAATGAATTTCGAGGGAGTCGCCATTGTAAGTTCAATAAGGATGTCGGTAGGGGGATGTCGCATGTCAGCATGAGTCCCAGTATAAGTCTGCGTGCCAGCAGTCCTAGTGTGTCTCTGTGTGTGCCAGCAGTCCTAGTGTGTCTCTGTGTGTGCCAGCAGTCCTAGTGTGTCCCTGTGTGTGCCAGCAGTCCTAGTGTGTCCCTGTGTGTGCCAGCAGTCCTAGTGTGCATCTGTGTTTGTGCCAGCAGTCCTAGTGTGCATCTGTGTTTGTGCCAGCAGTCCTAGTGTGCATCTGTGTTTGTGCCAGCAGTCCTAGTGTGCATCTGTGTGTGTGCCAGAAGTCCTCGTGTGCATCTGTGTGTGTGCCAGTTTGTTCATAAAAGTGACACTAAACTCGGGAGTTAAATCCTAAAAATGCATTCAGGTACTTTAACCAATAAAAAAATGTATCTTATTGGTGTATCACTCGGCTGTAGATCCTGAAACGTCTCTGAATTAGTGATGATACTGTACTTCCTTCTGGAGGGGGGCTACTTTTGTTCCCCATGGTCCCTGTGTGTGTGTTGTAAAGTGAGTGTAACTCACTCATTACAGGTGATTCATTTTGCCATCCATACACAGGGAAAAGATTCTCCATTCATGGTTACTTGAACTGTGTTTCGGACTATTGCATATATATATTGTGTGTGTCTTGTCTGGTTGGCGTTGTGGTTTGGCCCAGCAGTCCTAGTGTGCATCTGTGTTTGTGCCAGCAGTCCTAGTGTGCATCTGTGTTTGTGCCAGCAGTCCTAGTGTGCATCTGTGTGTGTGCCAGAAGTCCTCGTGTGCATCTGTGTGTGTGCCAGTTTGTTCATAAAAGTGACACTAAACTCGGGAGTTAAATCCTAAAAATGCATTCAGGTACTTTAACCAATAAAAAAATGTATCTTATTGGTGTATCACTCGGCTGTAGATCCTGAAACGTCTCTGAATTAGTGATGATACTGTACTTCCTTCTGGAGGGGGGCTACTTTTGTTCCCCATGGTCCCTGTGTGTGTGTTGTAAAGTGAGTCAAGGGGACTTAATACCACTCTATCATTATCCTGTTATCTGATAGACTAACCTTATTATAAGCATCAATCTCTATATATATCTTCTATGTTTTTTCATGTTTGGAGTGTATGCACACTGATAGGAATAGCCCCATTTTTTATCTATTGACATTATATTAAAGCAATTGTGTACCTTTATACTACATAATATTTATTCTTATATATATATAGTTGGGATAGTCATAAAATTCCCTCGGTCCTTTTATCCTCCTTCCTTTTTCCTGTTTTTGACTCTATATGTGTTATATTTGTAATTTTATGGTGTGCAGCCTTGTCTTGTGCGTTTTTCATTTATCCTTTTTCTTCTTTTTTTTTTTTTATCCAGGAATACCGATTGCTGTGCCTGCATACTGGCTATATTGGTCGTCTTTCACTATCGTTTGAATGACAGTATCTATGCTTAGCCCCGGCGCATGCATCCTTTATTGCTGAGAGACCGACCTCCTTGTCTCCATAGCAATTCATGAAGCTTTTGCTCCTGACACAACACTCGCTGTGTACAATCCTGGCGCCTGCGCCGTGAGACACTCGAGAGCTGTTTCTCTCATCTTCCTGGTAATGTTGCTTTTCTTTGATCTGGGAGTGCCAATTGTTGTGCCTACATATTGGCTGTATTGGCCGTTTGCCGCTGTCCTTTGAAATAAAGCATTTATATTCAGTCCCGGTGCATGCGCACTCATCGACTGAGAGACTGATCTCCCTGTCTCCATAACAATCCAGGAAGCTTTCGTTTCTGACACACCATCTGTGACGTGCAGTCCTGGCGCTTGCGCCGTGAGACACTCGAGAATTGTGTCCTTTTGTTTCCTTAGCAACCTATGACGGATAGCTTCTGCGCCGGCGCTTTATAGTGATTAAAATCGGCATGTCTTTATGATCTTGCGGCTATCGTTTTATGAGTTTGTACCTAGGTTGCGATCATGTTGACCACTATGCAGCCACAGCATCGATCTGGATCCCCTGATTGCTGGTATGATTTTCTATTAATTTATTTAATTTGTAGTCTGTTTTTTACTCTTTTGACCTTTAAATATGGCTTATTTGCCGCCCCTATGACATCACTGAGGGTGTGTTTTTCAATCATTAATTAACTACATGGGGTATATATGTGGTGTTTGATTGTTACCATATTGTCACATCTTTCTGTCTTGAGGAAGGGACCCTGCGTGGCCCTGAAACGTTGGTTTATTTGGATGTCTGTGATGCTTTCTGTCCAATAAAAGGGACATATTTATCTTTACTACTGAGTGCTGTTGATTTCCTGACTTTCCTGTTTTAGCACGGCGCCAACCGTGGTATCTCATCACTGCGAGCACCACTTTTTGCATATCTGGCCGGGACTGCTGTGAGGAGTGCGGAGGGTCTCTCCATCTACTTACATGTGTTGTAAAGTGGTCACCGCTCAAAGCTTGCTCCTGTGATAGACTACAATCTCAATGCAAACTAGAATTCCGTTGCGGTAGTCAATTTTTTATTTTTTACTATTTCTATCCGATTAATCGGCTAACTAATCAATTCTGAAAATAATCGTTAGCTGCAGCCCTAAACTAAAAGATCAAACAATTATTTTAGACTTCCAAAATTGATGATTTGGAGAATCAATCTCGGAGATAGAATTTTCGAATTAGAGGGTTTCCTGAATCTGTTACTGACCTGATACTGGACACAGCAGTTAAATCGGTCAAAGAACTGCTCCCTGATACACTTGACCACAGGCTGGAGCTGGATCGAGTTTATCGGGCTCTGACTATGACCTGCTTTTGAAGACTCTTCAAGAGACATCATTATCAAGCCTCATTTTTTCCGTGTCAAGGAACCAGTTATGCAAAAGACTAGAGAGCAGCCTGCTATGCCCTTGTTAGGATACCCTATACATATTTTTGCGGACATCTTGCCTGCAACTATTCAAACGAAACCTTGAAACCTCTATTACAGGCTTTGTCCAGCAGGGGATTAAGTATAGATGAGCCTTTCCTTTCCGTTTACTGTTCACTTTAAAAAAAAATCTTATTCTATTACCAACCTCCCTGATGGTGAAGGCTTATTGCTCCAGCTGGGACTGATTTTTAGAGATTCTCCATCCCCTGCTTCTCAATGTTGGTGATTGATGATCACCCTTCTTCCCGCCACTTGTCACCTCTGCTGCGTCAGTCTGGTAAACAGAAGACTCCTTCTACCCATTCATCTGGATGAGAGGCCTATGAACAGCTGGATATCTCATTGATTCATGTGAGATTGTTTTATCCAGTTTCGATTCCAAGGCCTCTATGCTTGTGCCCAAATCCTTATGGTCAGATCTGATATGTGCAGTGATTTGTTTGGCCACTTTATTGAGGCCCTGATCCAGCATATCAGATATCTTAGTGAGGATATCAGGGCAATCCAGCAAGTCCGCATAGTCTAAACTGTGCACACCATCTTGGATATCAGGACTGGATAGTGAGAATGCGGGCTGGGACAGAAGCATGTCTTCCAGTGTTTTTTCAATGAAAGAGGATGTGAATGCTGGGGATCTATGTGCAGGGGCCCTCATATTCACTGAAGCTTGTAGAGGGGTCTTAGGAGGGTCCCTGTATCCTGCAAGGCTGCGGGCGGAGGTGTATGGTTGTGTGGCGGGGAAACTGCCACCATCTTGGAATTGCGTTTAGGAGGTTTAGATCCCGGTGTAGAGTTAGCGTGGGCTTGTTTACAAGCTCCACCAGCCATTACGAGTAAGTCCAGGTCTGTATGAGAGACTCTCCTCCGTTTGCAGGGTCGCCAGGGTCGCTATAGCTTCAGAGGTGGGTATATCGAAGCCGCCGAGGTACAGAGCTCGGGACTCAATCGGCCATCATGCCGGGCTGCTCGCATGTGCCTCGAGCATATCTATTTTTTTTAAACATTCAGTTAAGTACACTTTATGGCAGGGAGCTCCATGGAAAAGTAGGTGCTTACTTTTAGGTTCATATTTTCCCTTTTACATTAAATTCATTCTATGAATAAATACTTGAAAAATGTATTGCAAGTATATGACCGGCAGAAACATATATATTTTTTTAAATGCATTATATAAAAGCCAAATTGTTTTTATTGATTTACTTTTAGATAGAGCAGGTAAGGGTTGGATCCTTTGTCAAGTCAGCGAGATCTCCTTTCACTTCCTGTCTTTTTTACCACTGTCATTAGATTGGGAGGTAAAGGGGAAATCTTCCTGAAGATGACACTTAGCTAGAGTTTCAAAAAGAGTCAAGTTTTTTATAAACCAGCCTTTATATACTCTGTGGTCATATTTTACCCAAATGTATTCAGTTCTCTTTATTCACATTCTGACTCAATTTAGTATAAGAATAAAGAAAAGTCAGATTTTGTTTTTAAGAAATCACATTTTGTCTTACAGCCTGCCAACCACCTTTGCAACCTTGGATATTGATGGCGTTAGGAAAATTATATTTGCACTCCCAGGTAAGAAGCAAATATATATTACATTTTCTGTAGACAAAGTTTCCTGTTTGGAAACACCTTGTTTGCTAGAGTCTTGGCTTTTATTTGTCTAAAGAGCACCTACACAACTGTTTATTTGATGTGAAACAATTAAATAATAGTTGGCAACTGGGCCATGTGAGGGTTCTTTTGATGATGATATGAGCTCTTCTGATAGATTGCTTATTATCATGCACAGAGATTTTTGAATGTTTTATGTAGAAGAGGAAACAGTAACATCAATGCACATGTGCTGCTATCTTCCTTTGTTTGAGTTGTAGGATATCACAATGGGTCATGGAGGCAGAGACAGGGGCACATTGCCCATTTATGATAAAATTACACTATATGTGCAAAATATCAATTTGCCTGTGCTCCCTCTCTTTCACCCATCCCAGCCGGTGCTAATATTAGCAGTGTCGGCGAACCAGGGGATTGGTAATGTCACTCTCTGGGTTATGTGACCGTACCTGGATCACTAGATTGGCTACTAGGCCAAAGCACTGTCACGGGGGAGTAGGTCACATGCTCACCTAGGAGCACTGGGTAGAATCACTGGCTTTAATGGAGGAAGGAACATGGAGGATGCAGTCAAAGTAAGTATGAGGGGTCGGGGGGCCCTTTGCAGGGACTTTGTCCTGCATAAGCAAGGTGACAGTGTCTCTTTAAGGCTTGTTATACACAACCTGGCCACCAATAACAGCGTCACTTGCAGCAATCAACCTTGTAAAGGTGTAGTAAAGAGCACTTCTTCACTATCATTGTTATCACACAAATACCACTACAGATGTACAGTAAGGTCACATGGACAGTCTGTTCAGATCTGCCTGTCAGTTTTCATGCAGATCTGATTGGAATCCCAGTGTAACTCTATGGGTAGCCACATGTTAACGGATGTTACATCCAGATGTTACATCCAATTACCCCTGACCCTGTCTAGGTCCAGAAAAAAAAAATGTTGAATGGCGTTTCATTTTGGCAGACCTGATTGTGACAGATCAAGGGTAATAAGATGTAAATGATCTGCTTACATCCAACTGCCCATAGACCTAATTGGCCCGGTTAGTTAAGTTTTTTTCTTCTATATCAAGATGGGGGAAAAAACGAAAGGGGCACTGATGTCACAAAAGTGTGACATCATTGACATCCGTTCTGTAGTAATCTGATCAACAGGGGATCTGTGCACGGATCCCCTGCTGATCGGAATGGGTGCAATCTGTGTGAAAGGGGCCTAAATGCCAGAAAAGTACTTCAAAGATAAGCTGTTGTCCTTTTGCCCTTTATTCTCAGTGAGACATCTGTCTCTCTATAGCCAGCCTAAGGGCTTGTTCACACCATTTTCTGGTGCAGATCTGCAGACGCAGTGCTATGCGTGCAGTGCGTTTTTACTGCGTTCCGGACGCGTTCCAGTTCCTTTTTTTGTGGAGTGGGGCTGTCAGCTGTTAACTGCAGTGCGGTGCGTTTTCAGTGCGTTTTTGACGCGTTGCGGACCAGAGAAAATGTGACATGCAGTATTTTTTCTGTCCGGATTGGACTGTGCTGGTAAGAACTGTCGCCGGGACTCTGTTCAGATTTGTAGAGCTGGCGGCCGGCTTTACAGTAAAAGCGATTCTGGCGGCTCACCTGCCGCCAGATCGCTTCTATGATCCAGTAAACAACCCCCCCCCCCCTGACCGACACCCCGCCGCGTTTCTCAGGCTCTGCTGCCCCTCCTATGGGCCCGAGATCGGCATCTCAGGTGTCAGTGAAAGCTGGGGAGGAGAGCGGTGAACGTCTCCGTTTTATGGCCCCCGGGAGCGACACGTAGTATTGCATCACGTCTGGTCCCTGAGCTGTCATTGCTGGGCTCCGGAAGCCCAGCAATAAGCTATTGAAGTATGATCTGTACTTCACTAGTTTATTTAGAGTGTAAAGGCGATACTAGGGGTCTTTTGGACCCCCAGTATAACCATAAAGAGGACCTGTCACCACCAATATGCAATCACATGGAGGGCTTGTATGTGATAGCAATTAAAGTAAAGTTAAAAAAAGTTTTAAAAATAATATTAAATAAATAAAATGTAAAAATGATTGTAAAACATTTTACAAAGGCTCCCACGATCACGCGCGTCTTAACGTAAGCACGCGCCATGTACGCCTACGTATGAAAACGACGATTGTGCTACACATGTTGGGTATCGCTGCACACGCCAGAGTGAGAGCAATAATTCTAGGGCCAATATGTACATGTATCTCTAAAATGATGATCTGTATGGGCTTTTAAAGCGTCGTCTATAAATGTCTGTGAAGGTTCTCATTCATCCAGGTCATGGTATATCTGCAAAAAATAAGTCAAGGCAACTGGACTTGCTGTATTTTTCCTGAAGATGTTTCACTGGTCATCCCACCAGCTTTCTCAATTCAGGATGACTTGTACAAAAATTCTGTGGGAATAAATATGGTGACTGTTGCTCCAGTCGTCTATAGACTTTTTGGGGTACTGAATTCTATCACAGTTTCACGGACACACACAATTTTTAACCTGGGCATGTTTGGGTATCTACTTACTCATTTTAACCTCATCTTTTATATTTTACAAAAAAGGGTTTTATATAGTGTTTTGGGGCACTAAATTTAACTTAAGTGCATTTTTGACAAAATGTTTGGGTTTGATAATAAGTTGCGCTACAGTCGTGCAACATAAAAATAAAATAATAAAAAACTGCCACAATTTTATTCTATAGGGTCTTGGCTTTCAGAAAATATATAATATTTGGGGGTTTTAAGTCATTTTCAGGCCTAAAATGTAAATTATAACATGTAAACAAAACATGAAAAAAAGGCCTTGTCCTTAAGGGGTTAAGGGTTGTGCACACCTGTGCAATCTTTGGGTGCTGGTCACTCCTGGCCCCAGGACTGCAGCTTTCTTCCCTTCTGACTCACTTTGAAATCTCCCGATGCCAGGATCCCAAGCAGAAGCCAGAAAATCTGGAAAGAACTGAAAAGCCAGCTCTTCCCTGAAAAAAAAAAACCTTGTTACCTGACACCATTCAGTCCTGGGTGATCATAACACCAAATTTCACAATGGGATTGCCACAAAATACCACAATGTACAAAAAGACAATAAAGTGTATGACTAAAGAGATTTACCTTTACTTTTTTGTCCTGTTGTTACTTTTTTTGGTGAGGAGAACTCTGCAACAAAGACACAGACAGAAATAAAAATGCTTTTGTATAGTAGAATAAGAAAATTCTACCACCTCTGTCAGATTTTAATTTCTCTCTATGTCCTTATTGCAAATTTCCTCCCACTTCCTCTCTGGCAAAACAGTTCTAACCAAGTCAGGAAGTGAAAGTACATTTCTCTAACGCCAGAGCCCCAGATAACAGTAAAAACCTTACAAGAGTTTTATTCCTTTATCGAAAACTATAAAACAAGTTTGTTACTTGACATGCACTTTAAAAACCATTGACAAATAGAAAGATCAAGTTCTAATTTTTTTTATATCTAGAGTTTATACTTGTTATACGTCAAAAGGGAGATGGTGAAAGGGATTTAGGTGAACATACTGTATGTTTTACCACATTCTAATATAATCAGGTTTATACAGTTAAATAGAAAATGTGGGCAGTCATAAGGTTATGTTAGAAAAGGGGTTGTGCTTAGGTGAAGACATAACCTAGTAGTGGTTTGAAGGAGGGCTGGGTATGGGGGGGGAGTAATGGATAAGGGAAGGCGGGGTAGGACAGATGAGAAGAGGAGGAAGTAGTAGAAAAGGAAAAAGTGTGATAAGAAAAAGGGAATAAAAACAAAAGGGAAAAAAGTGGGGGGAAGGTGGATCAGATCTGAATTTCTATGAGCCATTCAAAGTGTTAGGAGAGGGAATCAATGTTCGTTGGCAGATAGTCTGTGAATCGGGAAGCCCATGTTTTTTTTACATTTCAGGATTTTGTTATTTAATATAGCAAATAATTTATCATAGTTCATACAGGGTTTATTTTGAATTTCAGGGATTTGAAAGAAATTGTAAGTGATGTTCAAGCCTTTGCAATAACTTGTTTGGTTGCAGTAAAAATATGTATAACCGATCAGTATTAGTTGTATAGCTTTGTGGTTTCTTGTTTAGAAGGACCTTAAAGGACATTTTTTTCCGATTAGACAGCCCAGTATGGTAAAATGCATTTAGTTTGTATGGGTCTAAAATATTTTACTATTAGGGCAGTGCCATCATATGTGTTTAAATGTTCCTGCTATATTGCAGCCTTACAAACAATTGAGGGAAAGGCTAAGTAATGAACTAGAGATCTGGACTGGAGCATGGTACCAATCCATAAGTTATATATATGTCTCTACTGCAGAGGCACCCTGGGACGAAGCCTAGGTAATTGTTTCTGATAAGACAAGATATGCCTGAACTGAGACGTATTGTCTGAATTTTTGCTAGAATCTTGTTATTGATGTTAGGTATGGAAAGTGGGCTGGAATTTGACGAATTGATCATTGGAGGGTTTGGATATCAGTGAAAGGCAGCAGTTAAAGGTTATTTTACAAAAGCTGCACCTTTTGTCATTTTAACCAGTTGACATCCGCGCTGTTAAACCCCCTTCCCATCCAGGCCATTTTTCAGTATTCAGCACTGCGGTACTTTGACTGACATTTATTCCGTCATGCAACGCTGTACTGAAATGAATTTTATATCATTTTTTGGGGACAGATAGAGCTTTCTTTTGGTGGTATTTATTCACCACTGGGTTTTTTATTTTGTACTATATTAAGGAAAAATTACCGAAATTTAAAAATAAAACTGTTTCCTCTATATTAAATGATAAAACATTTATTATTACCCAATTTTTTGGTAAAATATAAAAGACGGGGTCACGTCGGGTAAAAAGACACCAAACATGTCAAGCCTTAAAAGTGCATGCGCGCGCAAAACCTCAAAAAACGATAATACCCAAAATTGGCCACAGGCGACACTTTAAAAGCTTTTACCGCTCATCAGTTTAGTGTTATCAGTGATTGATGACCGTAAAATTATTGCTCTCACTGCGACGTTCGCGGCGATATGTAACAATTGTAGCGCAATTGTCGTTTTTGCGCGCTGGGGCACCGGACGTGTATTTACGTTTATATCTGAGTAAATGTGGGGGTGGGGGAGTTAAACATTTTGGGGGGGTTTTTGTTACTTTTTTTATATGTGACTTTTATTTTATTTTACTTTTTTATATGTGACTTTTATTTTTTTTATTTTTATATATATTTTTTGCACTTATTGTTATTGCTATTATATAGGGGGGTAACAATCCCTCTATATAATAGCAAAGGCACACTGACAGGTCCTCTTTATGGAGACATTAGGGGTCTCTAGGACCCCTAATGTCACCTGTGGACCCCAAAAGAAGCTGATGAAGTAGAGATCTGCTTCATCAGCTTCTTTTCTCTGGCTATAGCAGCCAGATGACTGACAGGTGAATGCGGAAGTGATGTAATACACATCACTTCTGCATTCACAGCCCGGAGGGAGGTCAGCAAGGAGCTGATCTCTCTTCCTCCTGACGCCCTCCCGACCCGATCCCGGGCCGCTGATGGGGCAGCGGATCCCGGGATTGAAGCTGAGGGGTCAGGGGGGGAGGGCAAAAAAACTTCGCCGGGGGGCGGCCGAAAAAACGAGCACATATAGACGATCGGCAGGCTATAGAGCCGCCGATCGTCTATATGTGAAACACACGGGTGTTTGCATTGGTCGGGTCTTTTCTGCCCGTGCACGCCCGCAAGGGGGCGCGCGCGAGCAGAAAAACAATGTCGTCTGGAGACGGTAACCCGCCAATGCTGCAGTGCTGTCCGTCCGTTTTTTTACAACGGGCGGACGGCAACTGGTTAATTGTATTATCCCTGGCTTCGTAACCAGGAACAAATCTCACATTTTCTACATATAGGGACTCAACCTGTTTGGCAAGACTTAGAGTAAATTTAAAACAATATTTAAAAGTGATATTGGTTGAGAGCCTTTCTCTGGTTAAGGAAGGATGGAAATGTTGGCCTTCCTAGCTAAACCCAAAAACAAAAATTTTATATTTTGCGGCTTACCAGTCCTTAGATGTGGGGGCTGCATTAGGTTTTTTTTCCATTCCTGTTAAGTGGTAATGCTGTTAGTAATATACCATATTTTGCGGTCCATAAGGCGCACCTGACCATAGGACGCAAGGAGGGTAGGGTTTTGTGACAGCTGCAGTTAGTGACAGCTGAGACAGGTGGCGCTGTGATTACAGCGCCACGGTCTCAGTGATCACACAGAGCAGACAAAGAACAGACGTTCTTCGTCTGCTCTACTGGCTCTATGGTGAGCTCCTATGCCGTGGTCACGGGTCCCCCAGAGGAGCGGGGGATCCGAAAACCACGGCGGGGGGGCCCCGGACATGATCGCCGCCGCCGCTCAATTTGATACAAGTGATCTGATTAGATCACTTGTATTAAACGAGCAGCTGCTCCCACTGTACATTTAGCTCTGCTTGTCCTGAGCAGGGCTGAATGTACAAAAAAACTACGCGCCCGAAACTGCATGCCCCGGGCGTCGGGCGATAGGGATTCGCTCCATAAGAGGCAAAAACATTTTTGCCCCCCTTTTGGAGGGAAAAAAATGTGTCTTATGGAGCGAAAAATACGGTACTTTATGTCTGTCACATACCTTAATTGAAGCCTAAGTAACAAGGGCACACTCTCTTGCTCCTCCAGTCCAAGTACCCCTTTTTTTTGTTTTTAACCATTGTGCTGTTAAATATGTTGTCAATAGGAGAGGAAATGGTGGAAATCTCCAAAGAGGACACAGATAGTGATAAACTTCAAATTAAAATATTTAACAGGTGCTCATTTAAAATTCAAAATGTACCAAGGTTTTCCAAGCCAGATCAGTGCCTCTGGTAAGGTGGTTACAAAAGCACAACAGGTCTTCCTTACTAGGATACCTGGGAGAAGCTTAGAGTGTAAACACATATTGAATGGACGCTAGACCAAACGGGTAAAAGAGTCTTTATTATTTGATCACAAAGAAAAAAGTAGCCGAGGGCAACAACACTCCCCCTTCATCAGGGCTTGAAACAGTAATGTGAGGACTTAGAACACTCAAAGGAATCACTTGGTTTGGTATGAATTTTTCTTTTGGACTATAATTACATGCTAAGCTAAGTAAGAATTACATGCAGTGATCAGCACCAGTTGGATCTTAGTGATAAAACATTTAGACAGATAGTGATAAGTAATTTAAAAAAAACAGTCTATTTAAGATATTTTTGCTGGATTTTATTTTTTGCTGGATTGACACATTTATGCTTTTTCTTTTTTTTTTTATGAATTTTCCATTGAAATCAATGGAATTGCATCTCAGCACATGTATTATGACGTGCATTGACATTTAATACAAAGTGAATTGCAACATAAATAAAAAATGCATGTTAACACATGTCAATGCACATTGACGTGTTTTGATGTGTTTCCATTGATTTTAATGTAAGATGCATTATGGGGGGGAAAAGCATAGTTGTAAATCCAGCCTTACACTTCACACAAGTGCAATGTGCACAGATGTTAAGTTACGTTATGTTACGTTATGTTAAGGCAGCTCATTCATTTGAAAGGGCTGTCTAACATACCAAAACACACTCAAAAAGGTCCATGCACAATTTCTGGCAGTGCATCGCAACACACCTTAGGGAGTTGCACTGCATTACTATGTGTGTCCACCAACAAGGTGCTTTGGGATGCCATTCAGAATGAACGGCACTGTGTTGCACCAATGCTTTTAATGTGAGTTGCAGTGAAACACGTGTTAGTGAAATGTTATTGTGTTAATAGGCCCTAACAGTACAAAATTGCATTAGGGGTGATAATGAAAGGACACCTTTTTGTGACAACTGTAATGTTTATTCATGTACCTGTGTTGAAGTAATTGAACAATTATTTATATGGCCAGCATCAGGGGCTGACTGGCAACATTTAGCCCAGGGGGCAAGTACAACCCAGAGGCCCATGGTGCGGCAACTTGGCCCCCATCCCGCTCTGCCTCTTCCCCGCCTTCTCCCCGCCCCTGTCTGCCACTTTTGCCATCCTTGTAACAGTAGTGTGAATGTATTTATCGGTTTAGGAAATGTAAAGCACACTGGTAGTGGAGGGATGCCTCGTCAGGGCTGTGCGCGTGCATGACTTCGGCGACCCTGGTAGTTCTGCCACTAACTCAGAAATACATTGTACGGCATTGGCTATAGAGAACTACAATTCCAAGCAATACATTACACAGCGCAATGCAGAATAATATGAAGCTACATACTCTGTTGCTCTGGGTTCTCCGCCTGATGTCTAAACTCTCTCACCCAGGGGTCCAGAGAGTTTCACGGGTGCGTGTGTGTGCAGCAGAGGTGGTTCCCTAATTAGGCTCTCAGGTGGCCAATGCGGGCTCTCTGCTCCAAAACAAAAGGCTCCAGTGATGGACTACTAGTTTGTATTGAGATTGTAGTCCATCACAGGAGCAAGCTTGGAGCGGTGGAAATAAGAAAAAAAAAGTGTGGTATGCAATATAGTGAAATGGAAAGTGTAAAATTATACAGCAATCAATGCAGAATGGCACCGGCTATAGAGGACTACAAATCCCAGCAATACAATATACAGCACAATGTGGAATTCCACCAGCTATAATGTACTATTGCTGGGATTTGTAGTCCTCTATAGCTGGTGGTATTCTGCATTTTGCTGTATTGAGACTACAAATCCCAGCAATAATACATTATACAGCACAATGCAGAATACCACCAGCTATAGAGGACTACAAGTCCCAGCAAAAGTATGTATAGCTGATGGAATTCCGCATTGCGCTGTATAATGTATTATTGCTGGGGTTTGTAGTCCCTCCTCCTTAAGGAGCAGCGGCCGCACCATTCACAGAGCCGCGTCGGATGCGGAGGGCGGGTGCAGGTGGCAGCGGCCGGGGGTCAAGGGGCCGTTCTCGGTGGCATCAGAGAGGCCCGGGGGGCAATTGCCACCCTGCCCCCTGGCCCAGTCCGCCCCTGGCCAGCATACATATTATCATTCACTCTAAATGCTGCATTATCTTCTTTTCTTTCATGGGACAGTACACTGCCCAACAAAATTTTGTAGAATGTTTAAAACTCAGTCGATTAGTTACATATTACAGATGGATCTTAACAAAATATGCAAGCTCGCTCATGCTCTGGGACTCACCTCTGACATTGGGGAAGTTGTTCTTTTTCTTTTGTTTTTGAAGATCCTGATGATGGATACCAGCCTGTTGGGCTGGGTGGGGGGGGGGATCCTGAGCACTCTTTCATTGCAGGGGGCCGTTGATGGAATCTCACCTGCCAAACAACATCTTGGAACATATGGCTGCCCCTAGCGATGCACCGATACTGGTATCTGTATCATTGCCGATAGCAAATATTTGGGTGAGTATTCGTACTCTCCCAAATGCTCCGATACCTTCCCCGATACCGGAACTTCCGGTCAGAGGAAAATGTCCTCTGACCAGCAGTTCCCTAAGGGAACATGAAGCTTGCTACCTGGGTAATCAGGAAGCCAGGTGGCAAGTAATGACCCACCTCCCGGCTTCTTGATTGGCCGGGAAGCCGGCACCATGCAGATTGGCTGGGAAGCCAGCTTCATGCCCAATCAGGATCGAGCCAGCCAAACAGCCGGCTCAATGCTGATTAGCTGGAAATCCGGCTTCACAGCCAATCAGCAAGGAGCCGGCTTCCCGGTCAATCAGGAGGCCAGGAGGAGGGTCATTACTCGCCACCCGGTTTCCTGATTGGCCGGGAAGCCAGCTCAATGATGATTGGTTTGGAAGCCGGTTTTCCAGCCAATCACAATCGAGCCATCCAAACAACATGGAGCCAGCTTCCCGAGCAATCAGGAAGCTGGGCAACATGTAATTACATGCCGCCTGGCTTCCTGATTGCCCGGGAAACCTGCTTCACGCCAGCAGAAGCATCAGTATCGGTACTCTGTATCGGCGAGTACTGAAAGCAAAATATCGGTACTCGTACTCAATACTGAAAAACCGGTATCGGTGCATCCCTGGCTGCCCTTTCAGCATTCAACCTGTCATCTGATCCGGAATTAGTTGAATAACACCACGGCGGTGGCATACATCAGGGGGGAACAAGGAATATTGCTTGCAGGAAAAGAGGTAGAGTGAGTCCTGTCTTGGGCAGAATCTAATTTTTCAAGTCTGTCAACCGTATGCATCTCACCAATGAACCAGGTTATGATAAGATTAGAAGTACTCACACTCATCTTAGAGAGACTTCTAGTAACTGTAACTATGCAGTACCAATAAACATTACATTTTCAACCAGGTTCTCAAAAAAGATTTACAAAAACATTTATTTGTTACATATTAAAAACACCAACTAAAAGCCTAGACAACAGATCATTTCCCATTCCATAATACGTCTCCTTAAGTGCAAAAAGTGCTTTTTCAGTCTAGCAGATCTTTTCGTTTTAATAAATGTCCCAGTAATCACCTTGCAGTTCAGATTTAATTGATCCTCATTTCACTGAACTTGCAGGAAAAAACATTATCACTTATAGTTTACTGATTTTAGTGCAGCTTCTTAACTGTACCCAAAGGGTGTTAAAGAACATAGGAGTGGGGGTGTTTTTTGCGTGAAAGATGGCCGCTCCTGCCTCAAAAGGGACCCCGTTACACAAACAGATCCCAGAGATCTTACGGACCCAACACCACGAGGACCCTAAAACACAGATCCCCAACATGGCGTTGATGTCCTCCCACGGGCCTCGGACCTGCTCCCTGACTATGAAGACGGCTCTATCCGCTCTTACATACAACACCTCCCGACCAGATCCGATCTTACCTCTGTAGCCACATACATCAAGGACACACTCAGGGGCTGACTGGCAACTTTTGGCCCAGGGGGCAAGTAACACCCAGAGGCCCACTGAGCCCCCCTCCTGCTTTCCCTCTTCCCCTGCGTGGTCCCCACCCCCCTTGCCACTTTCGTCAGCCATGTAAATTACAACACGGGAAAACAAAATAAACTAGGGATGCTCCTATATATATCGGCCGCCGAAATATATCAGCCGAAAATTGTACTTTTGGCATAATGCCGAATGTGCCATTTTCTGGCTGATACAGCGCTGCATCTGTGTATTCTCTCCTCCCTGCTGGGCGCTGCTCTGTGTCGCAGCGGGGAGGAGAGAAACTGTGACAGCCGGCCGAGCGCTGCTCTCTTCTCCGCACCGCCTGCTCAGCCTCCTGTGACAGCGTGTCAGGAAGCAGAGTGAGGCACAAACATGCAGTGATCAGTGATCGCTGAGTGTTTGTAAATAATTGAGGACATATCATGTTTACTGCGTCCCCAATTATGAATAAATAGAAAGTGATCTACATCATCTCCTGTTTATTCATGATTGTGGATATAGTAAAGACACTCTCAGGTGGTGCAGTGGTCGGGGTGTGATGCAGAGCGCAGTGGTTAGGGTGTGACGCAGAGCGGAGAGGTCAGGGTGTGACGCAGAGCGCAGGGTGACGCAGAGTGCAGGGTGTGACGCAGAGCGTAGAGGTCAGGGTGTGATGCAGAGGTCAGGGTGTGACGCAGAGGTCAGGGTGTAACATAGAGCGCAGAGGTCAGGGTGTGATGCAGAGCGCAGAGGTCAGGGTGTGACGCAGAGCACAAAGGTCATGGTGTGACACAGAGCGCAGAGGTCAGG